>NC_092286.1:7867043-7894543 GCF_036320965.1 Panulirus ornatus
GTTTCCTGAGGTGTGCGTCTTATGTAATGGGGTCACTGTGTCAGCGTCCGACACATGACAACAACAACAATAACAACAACAGACGTTCCTGATGGGGGAAAAAATATATATTCCCCTAAAGTCATCCTCTTAGTTGTGTGTACGGATAAAGTACTTATCATAATAACAAAAATATAAATGATACTACATCCCCGACGTGTACGAGGGAGGTCATGTTCTATTGAAGATGAATGGTGTACACAGAGAGAGAGAGAGAGAGAGAGAGAGAGAGAGAGAGAGAGAGAGAGAGAGAGAGAGAGAGAGAGAGAGAGAGAGAGAGAGCACTGCTGCTGCTGCTGAGGTAACGACTCTGGAACACATGAAATTACAAGTGTCCGCCAACGAGCGGTGGCCACTGTGATAAGGCGAGGGGGGGGCGGCACGAGGGGCCTGGCACTTGGGGTGGTGGGGATGGGGTGTGTGTGTGTGTGTGTGTGTGTGTGTGTGTGTGTGTGTGTGTGTGTGTGTGTGTGTGTGGTGTGTGTGTGTGTGTGTGTGTGTGTGTGTGTGTGTGTGTGTATGTGTGTGTGTGTGTGTGTGTGTGTGTGTGTGTGTGTGTGTGTGGATGGTGTGTGTGTGTGTGTGTGTGTGTGTGTGTGTGTGTGTGTGTGTGTGTGTGTGTGTGTCTGCTTTTATGAAAGCAGACACACACACACACACCAAGCCAAGCGTGGGCGTACCAGGGGCGGACGCCCACGCCGGACAGAAGGTACCAGCTGTTGATCCCATTCCTTTGTTTGTATTTGTTTTACGTGTGTGTGTGTGTGTGTGTGTGTGTGTGTGTGTGTGTGTGTGTGTGTGTGTGCGTGTGTGTGTGTGTGTGTGTGTGAAAAAACTTACGACGACATTCGCCAATTGGCAGCCAGGAAGTGTCGCTCACGGCACGTACACATGCATGTATGCACACACACACACACACACACACACACACACACACACACACACACACTAGCGTATAAATGCATGTATAAATGTATGCATCTATGCCTCTGTGCATTCATGCATGCGCACCTCGGGCTATTATGCATACAGCAGACAACGTGGTAGTATGCAAACATGTGTTTGCAAAGATTATTATGTATTTCCTTTTCTTTTCAACAAAGGAACCTCACCATGACAACATAACTAACATATATAGTAAGGATACATATATATATATATATATATATATATATATATATATATATATATATATATATATATATATATATATATATATATATATATATGTATGTATGTATGTATGTGTGTGTGTGTGTGTGTGGCTTGGCCTCAGTAAGTTATCTTTAAAGCCCTAAAGAAAATGTTAAATCTTTATTTTCTATGTTGGTGGATGTAGTGAGTAATTCACAGCAGACAGCCTTAACGACCCTGGTAGTTTATGGCCCTGTTAAATCTCTAACAACCCAACCAGCCATTTACCCAATCCCCTTTCCTCCCCCCCCAAAAAAAAAAAAAATTAGAGGCTACTTAAATTAAAGCTTCCTAAAACTCTAAAAACAAGAGGATTACGTTAATCACCTCAAATCTAAATAAATAAAAAAGAAAAATCCCTCATTAACATCCTACTTTACGAGGTAATGACACTTCTTCCATTAATCATCACAGTAATTAGGATGTTAATTGACCAACAACATACGTAGCCACTCTGGCGACTTCGGGGCCGGACTAACTAACAGAGAGCCATGGCCTCTGATGATCGACCACAGCACTCCAAGTCTTTTCACCTAGTGTTGTTCCTTCGTCCCAGGGAATGGGGGGAATGGGGGGAAAGTCAAGGAATGGGGGGAATGAGGGTGGAAGTCAAGGAATGGGGGGGAAGTCAGGGAATGGGAAGGAAGTCAAGGAATGGGAGGAATGGGGGAAGGAAGTCAAGGAATGGGAGGAATGGGGGAAGGAAGTCAAGGAATGGGGGAGGGGGATGTCCCAATCACTGTTGAGGAAATGGTTCTAGTATACCACTTACGGAACCTTGCCAGACCCCCTACCACCTCACCTCACCTCACCTCACCTCCCTCCGAGGTAAGTTCTCGCCAGACGCCCATGATCGCCCCTTGAATTCGGAGTTTTAGCCTTTGCGTCGGCGAGATCATCATCATCATCTAAGATCTCGCGAGATCTGCCTGGCTTCCTCGTGTGTGTGTGTGTGTGTGTGTGTGTGTGTGTGTGTGTGTGTGTGTGTGTGTGTGTGTGTGTGGGAGGGGAGGAGCCTGTGGCTTCCACTGGCACCCGGAGACCGGGGCTTAAAACTTGAGGTCCTTTCGCTAATTACTTGAAGAAGGATGAGGTTGTCTGGTGGTGTTAGGTATTCTTGGAGGGAGCAGGGCCTGTTGTCTGGGAGGAGGGAGCAGGACCTGTTGTCTTGGAGGGAGAAGGACCTGTTGTCTGGGAGAAGGGAAGACCTGTTGTCTTGGAGGGAAGACCTGTTGTCTGGGAGAAGGACCTGTTGTCTGGGAGAAGGGAAGACCTGTTGTCTTGGAGGGAGAAGGACCTGTTGTCTGGGAGAAGGACCTGTTGTCTGGGAGAAGGACCTGTTGTCTGGGAGGGAGAAGGACCTGTTGTCTTGGAGGGAGAAGGGAAGACCTGTTGTCTGGGAGAAGGGAAGACCTGTTGTCTTGGAGGGAGGGAGGACCTGTTGTCTGGGAGAAGGACCTGTTGTCTTGGAGGGAAGACCTGTTGTCTTGGAGGGAAGACCTGTTGTCTTGGAGGGAAGACCTGTTATCTTAAGATACCCTAAGACCTGTTTTCTTCGAGGTTATGACCAACACTGTTATCTTGAGAGGGAAGACCTGTTATCTTAGGGGGGGTTACGACCTGTTATCTTGAGAGGGAAGACCTCTGACCCTGAGGGAGCCACGACCTGTTATCTTAAGAGGAACTGATGAAGACTTGTTATCCTGTTATCCTGAAAGCAAGACTTGTAATCCACAAGACGACGACCTGTTATCTAGAAGTGATGACCTGTTATATCTCGAGGGTACACTGTGTTATCTTGGGGCACCGACCTGTTATCATGGACAGCCCCGAGATAAGGTGGGAATCCTTTTGGTTTCTTTGTAACTGTATCAGCTGCTGAGAACTGTAGCTAGGACCCTGCCTAGCGATACAAGCACTGGCTATAACCAAGGGCCAAGCCCTTGGCCCAGCCCTTGGCATATGGACGACGTAAGAAGGCGGGGAAGAACATCTTGCTATGAGACTTGTAAAGGCTTCGTCTGTTCCTGGCGCTGTATCGCTAACGCGAGAAACGACGATCAAGTACGAGAGAGAGAGAGAGAGAGAGAGAGAGAGAGAGAGAGAGAGAGAGAGAGAGAGAGAGAGAGAGAAAGAGAGAGAGAGAGATTCAGTCAACCTGGTTCTTCAGTTTACACATACGTAACACACACACACACATACACACACACACACACACACACACACACACACACACACACGCACATAGTGAAGGATATTAACACCATAATTAACAAACACAAAATCTTCTCACACGCTTACAAAGACCGACAACCACATGAACCATGAAGACCACAACAAGAACAACAACAACAAAACAAACTAACCCAATAATAAGAACACGAACACTCAGGCCACTTCTGATAACAAAAGAAGAAAAGAACAAAGACACAGATCATTACTCCAGCATAGAACAATAACAAGAAAGGGCCATGAAGAACAACAAGTTATAATCAACAAATCCAATCAACCCTAATGAACAACACCGGAGAAAAACAAAAAAAAAAAAAAGTGTTTAGAGTTTACGGAAGGCACGGTCGGCGAGACAAAAAAAATAAAACAAACATAAACAAACACAGAACCTCAGCTAACTAAACGAAATAAAATGAATAAAAGGAGGTTTTTCTTTGATTACCCCCCCCCCCCTTAACCCCCTATCTATCCCCCCTATCCTCTGTGTCAATACTGTTCGTCAATATTATCTTTAGTGACCTGTGTCAACATAGTTTTTGATTGCCTCTGGCGTGGGTTAGCTAGACCGATCGAACGGATAGCTATATAGCTATATGAATCGTGGGGGATAGCGGGCTATCCTTCCGTCGTAAGGGGATAATGTCCTATCCTCCAGTCGTAAAGGAATAGTGGGCTATTCTCCAGTCGTAAAGGGATAGTGGGCTATCCTCCAGTCGTAAAGGGATAGTGGGCTATCCTCCAGTCGTAAAGGGGATAGTGGCTGGCCTATCCCCTTCTCTATGGTCAGAACCGAGCTCACATCCCCATCCCCCCCGCCCCCCTTCTTCTCGATGGTCTGAACCATTATGATCAAACTCGACCACAAACATAAATTTCTTTTCGGTCTACGAAAAAAAAAAAAAAAGAGACCCTTTGATCATGACCTGTAAGTCACACTCACTTTGATCACTTAATTAATTCAGTCCATTTTTAATCCATGGTTTTCGAGGTCAATTGATCACGTGTCTCACCGCTTGGCGTAAACGTGGTCTTTTTGACTTGAAACACCACAGAACGAGTCATCATTGTGACCTGATACTGTCATCACCTATATGTACTGTTGATCAAGAGTAATTCAGATTATCTTTCTCATGGATTGTCTCGGTTGTAAATTCACAACCGTCTGGTCAGCTGGTAAAAAGATAAGGCGAGATAAAGTAATTCAAGATATCATAAAAAAAATCTAAGTCTCTCATTTCATTTAGGGCAAAAAAGAAGAAAAAAGAATGTAATCAAAGCCCCAGGTGGAATACAGAGTCGAAAACCTTGATAGTTCTTGACACTATCTTGAGTCGTAGTGAACATTCAAGGTCGTAGGAATGATGATCAGAGAGAGAGAGAGAGAGAGAGAGAGAGAGAGAGAGAGAGAGAGAGAGAGAGAGAGTTAAATGCGGAATACGACACATTATTGAAAAAAAATATATACAATAATCTCTCAATCAGACATTGGACGATGCCTACGCGTTTGTATACACACATACACACACATACACACACACACACACACACACACACACACACACACACACACACACACACACAGAGCAATCTCCAAGGGCCATTTTCTCTTTACTAAATGTATTGAAAGACCAATAAAGCGCACGACGTGTGGCTAACACCATCCCAACGTCTTTCATTTCAAGAGACACCTCGCCACAAGCCGGAACTACCAACACATACATTCCTCCTTCATGTTACGATACAGCCAGCCGGACAAATACAGCAGAATGCAACTCCGTGACTACAACAGATACAGCTGTATGAGTTTTCAACACCTCCCCCAAAACCCCAACCCCAACCCCGTGAGTCTAATTAGACCCAAAATTGGACATAGAGGTCTTAGATGAAGTTGAGTCGTGGGTTGTAAATGTGCGTATGGGGAGTCCTATATGTGAACATGGGGGTTCCTACATATGGATACGGGAATCCTATAAGCATACAAGGGAGAAATCCTATCTATGAACACGGGAGGTGGTGATCGAAGCCACAGGGATCCTACGCCGATGCGAGTCCTACATAAGGACATACAAAATATCCTAAACGTAGATAAAGGGAATCTTAAATGTCGACAGGAGGTGTCCTAGATGTGTGTGTGTGTGTGTGTGTGTGTGTGTGTGTGTGTGTGTGTGTGTGTGTGTGTGTGTGTGTGTGTCGCTCTGATACACTTTCTTCGTAGGCAGGCCTCAGTGTAGTACAGGTTCGTTATACACGTCGGAGCCAGTACGTCGAAATGGCCGGTCACTCGTGTCTCGTCCTCTGGTTTCAAATGAAGGTTCGTTTCCTCTGTGACAGGATGACTCTGGGGGCTTAATCAACCGTACAGAAGGTGTGCTGTGAGGGACAATGGTGTGTGTGGGTGTGTGTGGGTGTGTGTGTGTGTGTGTGTGTGTGTGTGTGTGGGTGGGAGTGTGTGTGTGTGGGTGTGGGTGTGGGTGTGTGTGTGTGTGTGTGGGTGTGTGTGTGTGTGATATATGCCCCTGTCATGGGCGTTTGGTTGCAAATCGTCTCTTTACTGTACATCTTTGTTTCTCCCTCAGTGGGGTTACGTCTAGTTATCCTCAAGGCTGTCTCGTGCGTGATGCGGGATGTAATAGAGAAGTACAACACAGGCGTACACACGCAGGAGGATACAGGATAACTGTACCGTCGTGCTCAAAGGGTCGTACCGTCGTGCTCAAAGGGTCGTACCATCGTACGCAAAGGGAAAGGAATATTTCCACATACAACCCGAACTTCAAACTGTGATGCGCCAAAGTTGAACCTCGTTATCATTCTCTCACGGACGCGTCACGGACGCGTCTGAATCCAGTCCGCCGCCGAAGGACATTATCGAAGGCTCCATTCTCGACGTCACCCATCCCGCTGATCACGTGATACCCAGCAGTGCGATTCTCTCTCTCTCTCTCTCTCTCTCTCTCTCTCTCTCTCTCTCTCTCTCTCTCTCTCTCTCTCTCTACCTCAGTATTTCTTCGCATCAAGTTTTCTCTCGTGTCTCCTCCACCACTCCTCTTCCCAGCGCCCCTCTCTCCATATCCCTTTTTTTCTGACGAGTGTGGATGATCCCCCCCCCCCCCTCTCCCCCCTCCCCTCCTCAAACACCCTCCCCCTCCCCCCCACACAAATACAGAGGGCGGCTACCGTGAAAAGTCTTCAGTAATGTCTTTTAAAGGTCCAATGAAAAAGGGTGGGGAGGTATGGGAGGTGGGTGATGTCCCCTTGCTAAGGTTAGGGTCTAAAGGATCTTTATTTTATGAGTTCAATGAAAAAAAAAAGAAAAAGAGAAGGTTTTCCTCTCTCCTAAGGTTTGAGGATTCCTTCGGTTCTCGCCTATCCTGCAGGACGCCACGACGCCCCATTAGATATCATGTCCTACACCGAGTCTGAGGTCGTAAAAATGTATCTCCCTAAAAGGAATTTTTCCTTTAGGTGTTTTATATAGCGAGTCTCGTGCCTCGTCCCTCCCCTCACCGTGAAAAGTCTTCAGTAATGTCTTTTAAAGGTCCAATGAAAAAGGGTGGGGAGGTATGGGAGGTGGGTGATGTCCCCTTGCTAAGGTTAGGGTCTAAAGGATCTTTATTTTATGAGTTCAATGAAAAAAAAAAGAAAAAGAGAAGGTTTTCCTCTCTCCTAAGGTTTGAGGATTCCTTCGGTTCTCGCCTATCCTGCAGGACGCCACGACGCCCCATTAGATATCATGTCCTACACCGAGTCTGAGGTCGTAAAAATGTATCTCCCTAAAAGGAATTTTTCCTTTAGGTGTTTTATATAGCGAGTCTCGTGCCTCGTCCCTCCCCTCACCCCCTTTCCCTCCACTCCCTCACTCCTTCCCCTCCCCTCCCTCCCTCACTCCTTCCCTCCCTCCCTCACTCTCTCTTAGGTTCCTCAGCAGCAGCGAAAGGGTCGGAGCTGGGTAAGATGTTCTCGGTAAGACTCAATGTCGTGGGCCTTTTTTTTGGAGACTAGACGGGAGGAAGGAGGTGGAGACTCGTAGCAGTGAGATGAGATCTCTTTTTGTCTCGTAGCAGTGAGATAGGATCTCTTTAGTCTGCCAGCAGCAAGATTGGATCTCTTTAGTGTGCCAGCAGTGAGATTAGGCCTCTTTAGCGTGCCAGCAGTGAGATGGGATCTCTTTAGCGTGGCAGCAGTGAGATGAGATCTCTTTAGCGTGCCAGCAGTGAGATGGGATCTCTAGCGTGCCAGCAGTGAGATGGGATCTCTTTAGCGTGCCAGCAGTGAGACTGGATCTCATTAGCGTGCCAGCAGTGACATTAGACCTCTTTAGTGTGCCAGCAGTGAGATGAGTGACCTTTCTTCTTTCACCGCCGTAAGATGAGATCAACTTCGTCGTCTCACTCACTATGAGCTGTGATCTACCTTGAGCCATCGAGAGACCAAGATCTGCCACACCAATAACTGGAGTCAAGTAGTCCACTGCATCTCGTCCCTACCTGAAGCTCTGAATCTTAATCCAAGGATCAAGTCACCAGCACAAACACGATCGATCACGACGAAGTATCATAACACCGTCTTGGCCTCGCGGTACAGCCGCCGCCCCCCTACACCTGCTACTGATCGGAGGGCAGATCACCTCCCTCTCAGGAAAAAACCCTAACCTCGTCGTCAATCTTAAAAGAGTGTCAATTGCTTGAACGGAAGTGTATACATATATCTTTTTCTTTCTTTCATACTATTCGCCATTTCCCGCGTTAGCGAGGTATCGTTAAGAACAGAGGACTGGGCCTTTGAGGTAATATCCTCACCTGGCCCCCTTCTCTGTTCCTTCTTTGGGAAAATTAAATGACCTTCCACAATGCCTTTACCTATGAAGACTAGACTCATACGTTTTTCGTTCCTTTGGATTACTGTCTCATTCTATTATAACTTCGCTTCTATAACGCAAGCGATAAGCTTACAAAAGATACAGCTTACAATTGGAGCATCATATGTAGGTAGCTACATACCACACACAGTAGCACCGGCATTTCGAATCCTATTGTCGGAGATTACTATAATGGAATCGAGTGCTCATGCCACTGGGTTCGTTGATGTTTTCCTACACGAAGAAAGTCGTATTCGTCGTTGCATACTCTTGGTGAAGAGCAGAGGCGTGACACATTTCTGCATACGGAACTCCACAACAGGTCCAGGTAAAGGGAGGCGAGTAGCAGCTTCGCTTGTAGTGGTAAGGGAGAAGTGAATCTAAAACTACAGGATGTTTGGGAAAGACGTTCAACGAAGTCCACTAACTGGATGTTGGCAGACATTCGAAAGATATTTCTCGATCCGTTACAATCAGGTTCTTCGCTCTTGTGTCTCGCTCTATCCCGACCACCTCCTCTCCTTTCCACCTCCTAGATCAACATTTTAAAAGGACGTCCACATACGTACGCTTCTAAATACAGAAACAAAATAAGATCATCAAATACCCGTCAACACTGCATCAAATATCGAGCAGCTATATTCATTCTTCAAATATCCGTCAGGAATATTCATCTTTCACCTCCAAGCCTCCGCTAACCTTCACTGTTAGCACGAATAACATTTATTTACACATTTCTTTTTTTCTTTTTTTTTGGCATTAAAAGAGAAATAAAGCGAATTATTCATCTCTTTAGTGGAATTTGCGATCGGGAGTCCAATCAGCCCAACGAATTTAAAGAATTAAAACCGATAGGAGATTCTGTTTATGTATTCATACATTCAGTAAATTAATTTTCTCTCTCTCTTTCACCCCCCCCCCCCCCCCCCCCCACTCCTGTGAATCTATTACCCTGGGAAATGAGGTCATACGGAAATACAGCTGTTGTCTGACGTATCACAGGAATAACAGTGACTGGCACTAACGATGGAGGTTGTTCACTGTAGGGTGGACGAAACTCACGACTCTCAGTCACTTGAACACGAAAGGCTTGACCTTGGACGGGTTTTATTACCATACGACTTCTGCATATGAGAGGGTGACCTTTGACCCTCCCTCTTGTGAGACTCGTCCTCCTCCTTCTCCTGCAGCTTCAAGGCTGCGCTACGCCCAGCAGCAGGGATAGGATGGCTTCCTGTGAACTGAGAAGTTCTTCGATGGGAGTGTCGTTTGCTCCGGCAAATGACGATGATATAAAGATTCGAGTAGGTGGAACCCAGTAGCACACATATATATATATATATATATATATATATATATATATATATATATATATATATATATATATATATATATATATATATATATATATATATACATATATATATACATATATATATACATATATATATACATATATATATATACATATATATATATACATATATATATATACATATATATATATACATATATATATATATATATATATATATATATAATATATATATATATATATATATATATATATATATATACACACATACACACACACACACACACACACACACACACACACACGAGTCCCAATAAATGAATACATGACACATCTCACGTCCTACAGCTATTGTACGAGGCTTCGAAAATATTTCAAAAAAAAAAAAAGATATATATTGGCTCGGTCCGGCCATTGTTGCAGTGGTAATGAGGCTGTCATACATGATTAGCACAACTGGAATTAATCAGGGTATATATGGAGACGAGATAATAAACGCCCCATTAGCTCTACCCACCAGAGACAAGTGTGAGCGAGGCTGTGTCGTGCTCGAATTCCAATGTGATTTCTATTGATGTGCTTCGCTGATTAGGTGTGGGCGTGAGGTTGATAAGGTGCGGGCGTGAGGATAAGGTGCGGGCGTGAGGATAAGGTGTGGACGTGAGGATTGATAAGGTGCGGGCGTGAGGATAAGGTGCGGGCGTGAGGATTGATAAGGTGCGGGCGTGAGGAGTGGGTGGGGATCGTCCGTGTTGTGTTTGGTGGTGTTTATCACCTGTGGAGAGAGAGAGAGAGAGAGAGAGAGAGAGAGAGAGAGAGAGAGAGAGAGAGAGAGAGAGAGAGAGAGAGAGAGAAGGCAAGTGTGAAAACGATAAGAAAAAAAAGAATGAAGTAATGAAATAGGGAGAAGAATTTAAGTTAAAAGTTTCCAAAGGAGAAAAAATAAATAAACGTGTTATAAGATAAGGGTCAGTTAGTCCTTAAGATGTGTCCTGGGGACTGGATTACGATAAGAAAGGAATGCTAGAGCTCAGCGGTGGAAGGAAGGAAACAAACATTACATAACGGGGGCCCCAGAGAGAGACAGACAGCCAAAAAGAAAGGCTACACAAATGTTAAGACAGCGGAGACAGACAGACAGAGAGACACACAGACAGACAGACAGAGATATCCCTCTAACTTCTGAATCTCTTTACGAATCACATTATATTTAATCCATTCAACGCAAGACGTGTTCCGGTTGGCCGACCATCCGACCCTACTGGAAAAGAGGGAGAGAGAGAAAAAAAAAAAAATGAAATGGGTCTCTCTCTTTAGAAAAAAAAAAAAAATCTTCGAAGAAAATATATTTTGAGCCAAGAGAGAAATTGAAAAGACGGTCAGGTATGGGTTGTTAACTGACTGGAAATGTCACTGGAACTTTTGCTGGAATAGAAATTGAGGTACGTTGGGTTGCGATAGAAAATGAGATGCGGTTAGACGACTGGAAAAAGTGACTGCTAAGGAGGAGGAGACATTCTTTATGCCAGGCACAATGTCCTGCCCCTGTTTGGTCTTAGACCCTAAGGTCCTGTCTGTATGGTCCTAGATCCTATGGTCTGTATGATCCTAGATCCTATGGTCTGTATGGTCCTAGATCCTATGGTACTCTCTATATGGTCCTAGCAAAACCTTTCTGAGTGGCAATGGTAATCACAACTGGGTAATCACGAACAAGTAATTACAAGCGAGTCGTTCATGTCACTCAGGTTGAACGAAGAAAACTGTCGCCAATTTTACTACAAGTGTATCATACACTGTTCTTAGTAAAAACAATCACACAAATATACTAAATGGAAATATACATATATATATATATATATATATATATATATATATATATATATATATATATATATATATATATATATATATATATGAAGGGAAATCAAAGGTTCTATTCTAACGCCTCCTGGCCAGTTTAATTCCATCAAGATGACAGTTTAAGTGTAATGTACTCCCACCAAGATGACAGTTTAAGTTAAGTGCAATGTACTCAATCCAGAGTTTAAATTGTTCTATAGAGAAAAATGAGATTCTTCTTTTTTTTTAAACGCTACTTGATCAATGTTGGCCAGGTAAGGTACATGTTATGTTAGAAGGTAGGCACCGAGAGTGGACACTTCTTTCATTGAGTGAACACTTCTTTCACCGAGTGAACACTTCTTTGACTGAGTGAGCACTTCTTTCACTGAGTGAACACTTCTTTCACTGAGTGAACACTTCTTTCACTGAATGAACACTTCTTTCACCGAGTGAACACTTCTTTCACGACGTGAGCACTTTTTCACTGGGATTGAACACTTCTTTCACGGAGTGAGCACTTCTTTCACTGGGAGTGAACACTTCTTTCAATGAGTGAACACTTCTTTCAAATACACTGAACATTAAATCCACTAGGAATGAACACTTCTCTCACTAAGACTGAGTTATTCTTTCACAGGTTATGAATTATTATAAATAGTTATGAGGGCGAGCACTTAGAAGAGTCTAAAGACACACGCACTTAAAACAGGTTATAGCTCACGCACTTAAAACAGGTTATAGCTCACGCACTTAAAACAGGTTATAGCTCACGCGCTTAAAACAGGTTATAGCTCACGCGCTTAAAACAGTTATAGCTCACGCACTTAAAACAGGTTATAGCTCTTGCACTTAAAACAGGTTATAGCTCTTGCGCTTAAAACAGGTTATAGCTCACGCGCTTAAAACAGGTTATAGCTCACGCCCTTAAAACAGGTTATAGCTCACGCCCTTAAAACAGGTTATAGCTCACGCACTTAAAACAGGTTATAGCTCACGCACTTAAACCCGGTCTAGAGACACGACCTTATACTTTTCTTCCGTAAGCCTTCACTGTAGACTCTAAACTTCCCAACACATCCTTGTGCTTCCCCTGACATCAAAACTTCTGGGCAGTTTACGACAGTTCCAGGGGCACTCCTCTACCCCCTTCGTCACATCTTAAGGTCAATAACCAAGACCCTCCGATGGAGGGAGCGTGTTGGTCCACCAGGCTGGTAGATGCTGCAAGGCACACACTCACTTTGGCATACCAGACCATGACATAAACACAACAGGGAGGGGAGGGAGGGAAGGGGGCGGTCCGCTAATTCCCTAATTGTCTTCGGTGATTAAGACCAAACATAAATCAAACACCTGAAAAGTGGCTTATTTTCTTTTCTTTTTTTTTTCCATGAATACAAATCAAGTCTTAAACTTATCCATGTAATGTTCATCTTTATCACTCCGTGTAGCACAGTGTGTCACAGTGGCACTGTGCCACAAGGATATATATAATTGCCCCTCCTCTCTCTCTCTCTCTCTCTCTCTCTCTCTCTCTCTCTCTCTCTCTCTCTCTCTCTTTTTTATGAGTATAAATGATGACCACCGTTCCTAATGGATGGTAATTAATACAATCACCGAATGGGACACACAAATCTTTCTTTTTTTTTTCATTTTGTCTGTGAAATAACTGAGGGTTTATTATACGCAACAGAATGATTAGACTCTACGTTCATCATTCCTCCGTGTTTATAATTATATAATCAAGGAGGGAAAAAAAAGAAAAACGGAGAATGGGAGGAGGAAGGGAGGGGGGGGGGGTGTAATCTGCTTCCACTCGGTGCGTTTTTTATGTATCATAATAACTGTGAGTAACTATTAATAATACGAGGGAATTTAAACGCAAGAACATTTGCCTTTAACACAGTCACACACACACACACACACACACACAGTCACACACAGTCACACATACACACACACACACACACAGTCACACACAGTCACACATACACACACACAGTCACACATACACACACACACACACACACACACACACACACAGTCACACACAGTCACACATACACACACACACACACACACACACACACACAGTCACACACAGTCACACATACACACACACACACACACAGTCACACATACACACACACACACACACACACACACACACAGTCACACACAGTCACACACAGTCACACATACACACACACATATACACACACACACACACACACACACTAGAACAACTTAGCAAATATGAATCACTCGCCAAGCTGCAAAAAAAATTAAGTCAAGTACCGCTAAAAAAAAATAAAAATAAAAAATCGTTAAAACATCGCGCCCGGCTGCGCAGTTAAAAACTTGGAGGCTGCGCGAAAATAGAAAAAAAAAAAAAACGCGCGCCAGGAATTCGCGAAGTGAGCGATCAGGACCAGAGAGAGAGAGAGAGAGAGAGAGAGAGAGAGAGAGAGAGAGAGAGAGAGAGAGAGAGAGAGACCAGCCTGTCGCTGATTCCCCCCTCCCCCCCTGGTCAGCGCGAGTGAGAGACACTGAAACGTGGAATGCATTGGTGTACATGACCTGGTTTATTCCGCGTGGCGTGAGGCGTTCTTAGGGTTTTACTTACGGTTTTATCTAACGTGGAATGTGAGAGGAAGGTTTATATACGTATTCCCAAAGATCCTCTACACTCCATGATATTGACATAAGATAAACCATTTCATTTCCACGACCGTGTTGACATTCAAACCACGTAGAATTGAACCATTCTTTTTCGTCTCAAAATTTTACGAAATTCAACTGAATATTTAAACGTGCTAAAAAAAAAAATATGGACTCCATTTTCTTTAAGATATGGACTCCATTTTCTTTAAAATGATACTCAACGTGGCACGGTAATGTTACAATGATGGCCACAACAGATGAAAGAAACATATATTCACGAAAAAGAATGATATTAACATCACAATTTGTTCCTTGGGGTGTTCGTAGGATACGACTCTTAAAGTTGGAAGGCGTGGGGGAATGGGGAAAGTACGAACGAAGGGAAGAGAGAATTCCACACCTTCGCTATTCGAGGAAAGGAAGGAGATATAACGGTCAATCCTCGTGTGGTTGGTGTTCACACAGAATCTACAGGAAGCAGCGGCAGCGGCGGCATAGAAAGTCACACGGAGCCAAGCCTGGGTGGTAAGGACACAACAAAGACAACTAAAGAGACAAGAAATATCATCAACAGGACAAAGACAAGGGCAACAACAACACTGCATCCTAGTCAATACAGTCTATCTTCACTATCTCTTATCTTCACTATCTCTTATCTTCACTATCTCTTATCTTCACTATCTCTTACCTTCACTATCTATCTCTTATCTTCACTCTCTCTTACCTTCACTATCTCTAATCTTCACTATCTCTTACCTTCACTATCTCTTATCTTCACTATCTCTTACCTTCACTATCGCTCCAGTATACTCACGGTTTACCTACAATCACCTCACTCAAAGTTTACCTTTGCCTCGGGTGAGTCAGGGTTTAGTCTGAGGTAAAAAGAAAAAAAAAAAGGAGAGTTTTCTTTCTTAGAAGCCTTTACCCTCGTATGTAAAGTTCAGGTTAATCACGTTGGAGGTAAATCTGCTCCATCATCAACCCCCCCCCCCCAAGTGAGGAGACATGGAGGAGGTAAATCTACTCCAAAGAACCTCACTAACGAGGAGACCAGGGAGGAGACCAGGGAGGTGAAGGGGTAAAAAATCTTTCCACACACCCTACCCCCCCTTCCCCTCCCTCCCCCTTACCCCCAACGAGGAAACATGATGGGGTAAATTAGACTCCATTATCCCGATCATGTAAGGGATAAACCATGCATCCACGAACCACCCACGAACTGTGAATATGAACAGTAAGAGGTTCAATGTACTTTGAGTCCTCGATGAGAAAACGTGACAGGGGTAAATCTTCTCCACTTCAACCACCCCTCAAAAAAAAAAAAAAAAGGACGAGATAATTGAAGACGCTAAAAAAAAAAAAATAAAAAATCTCCTTTGACCTTTTATTCATAAACTTCAACTAAGATACATGAATTAGGGGTGTTCTACTTCCTGGTTTTTTTTTTTTTTGGCCTCCTATGACCTGAGGTCCTCATGTGATTCTTTTTTTTATACTAGGTCAGGGTTCAGAACTTAGGCAGATATTGAAGCACAAACCTGGGAAAAATTCGACAACGTGTGTACACACACACACACACACACACACACACACACACACACACACACACACATACAGACAGCGGGACGGTTGGCTGGTAAACAGATGAACTGAGTAATGTCTATTTCTTCTGTGATTGTACTAGTCTTTCTGTCTATCTGTCTACCTATCTATTTATCTATCTACCTCTCTATCTGTCCACCTATCTATCAATCTATCTATCTACCTATCTATCTGTCGTTATCTATCTATCTACCTATCTATCTATCTGTAGGTGTATTAACATAAAGTGCCATCAGCTTCCCTGATCACATTTTCATCATTTTCCACCTGTCTTTTCCTCTCTCTCTCTCTCTCTCTCTCTCTCTCTCTCTCTCTCTCTCTCTCTCTCTCTCTCTCTCTCACTTAAACCCCAACACTCTCTCTCTCTCTCTCTCTCTCTCTCTCTCTCTCTCTCTCTCTCTCTCTCTCTCTCTCTCTCTCTCTCTCTCTCTCTCTTCCTTATCTGGCTTCCTCTTCCATCTCCCGCATCACATACCCCCCCCCCCACCAGCTGCCTTCGCTCTTTTAACTATGCCATCTGAACTGTTTGCTTCCATCTTGTCTTCGTCTCGGACTGTCATGTGACCCCCAGGTGTTACCCATCTCATCATTCATCTCCATTATCAGTCTCTCCTGCCTCCTCCTCCTCCTGCCTCCTCCTCCTCCTGCCTCCTCCTCCTCCTCCGCTCGGCTCTTCTTTCTCCTTTTTTTTTTTTTCATCTCTGGACCACAAAGCGTTACGAAACCCCGCCTGACCTATTGGGCTGTTTGGGCGATGGGTCTGGTTCCAAACTGTGTTTTTTAAGTTGTCTTGAAAAATTTCTTTGTTCTGTTTGACGTGGAGGGCGTGTTATTTTTTTTTTGTCTTTATTCTTCTTTCTTTGTCACTGTCTGTATCCTGAGAGTTCTCTTCTTTCTTCTCTCTCTCTCTCTCTCTCTCTCTCTCTCTCTCTCTCTCTCTCTCTCTCTCTCTCTCTGGAAGTCTCCCTCACCCCTAGTTGTCGAGAGGGAGAGAAAGAGAGGGAATGGGGGGGAAGGGATGGTGGGTGATGAGCTATTGGGGAGATAACATGATGGGGAGGAAGGGGAAAATATATTTGGAGGGAAGGGGCGATGGAGAGACAGTACAGAAGGAATGAGGAAGCTGCTATGACAGCGTTGAGGTCATGGATGCTGGAGAGAGAGAGAGAGAGAGAGAGAGAGAGAGAGAGAGAGAGAGAGAGAGAGAGAGAGAGAGAGAGAGAGAGAGAGAGACTGACTCACATATTCTACATCTGTCTTGGAGCCAAAAAGACGTCAACATTTTTTTTTTCTTCCATAATGGAAATGTACATTTGTAATTACTGGTTTTTTTTAGTACTGTACAGTGAGGAGGGAGGAGAGAGGGAGGTGTACATTCGTACATAATTACCTTAATTGTACTGGACGGAGATGGGGGGGGGGGTGAGGAGGGGAGGGAGGGGGGAGGGGTTTTTACACTCGTGGAGAGGGGGGAGAAGGGGGGGTGGCGGGGGGGGTGGTCAGCTCTTGACCCGTCTCTACTGTCATACAATTCTTTTAAACTTCTGTCTATCGTCCACCATTAATATTCCCTAATTCATCTTATTCCATTCATCCTTTTATACTGTAAAAAGAAAAAAAATTCTATCTCTTATTTTTCTTAACAAATTTCTTATCAAATTTCCCCTTATATCCTCTGGTGGATCTATCATTATATTAAGTACAAAAACATCAACGTTGTGAGCAGGTTGCCCCTTACTCTTCTCTCTTCCATGATGGGCAGTTTCAAAGCTTTATATATATACATAGCCTTTCCCTTGTAACTCAGTTGCCTTAATTCTCATTACAGCTTCGTTGCCTCCTCTGGACTATTATTTATTAGCTCTTTGCGCTTCTTAAAGGTGTTTGTGTCCTTCTTTCACATACACACACACACACACACACACACACACACACACACACACACACACACACACAGCCTGACAGACCAAAACGGCATCAGGTGGAGGAGGGGAGCCGGAAGCCAGTGCCACAGTGAGGGTCCGGACAAGTGAGTTTATCATCGTTAGGGCGACAATTCCATTCGATCCAACAATGACTTCTGTGACCCGCGTGTCCGATTCCGTGACTCGACGGACAAGGAATTCGTCTTCCCTTCCAGGGAGGCATCCGATTCCATTTACCAACCCCCCTTCCCCCCACCCTCCCTCGGTGAAGCACATCCAGTCACAAAACCTTTTCCATTTCTTTCAAGTTTCTCTTCCTCCTCCTCCTCCTCCTCCTCCTCCTCCTGGTTGTAAATGGCTATAGTGTAGCTTAAGGTTGGGGGGTAAATGGCTTCAGAGTGTTTGGTTATTGGCTCTATCGAAGCCTAAGGAGGTAGTAAATGGCCTCAGCGTTGCCTGAGGAGGTGGTAAATGGCCTCAGCGTTGCCTGGGAGGTGGTAAATGGCCTCAGCGTTGCCTGGGGAGGTGGTAAATGGCCTCAGCGTTGCCTGGGGAGGTGGTAAATGGCCTCAGCGTTGCCTGAGGAGGTGGTAAATGGCCTCAGCGTTGCCTGGGGAGGTGGTAAATGGCCTCAGCGTTGCCTGGGGAGTTGGTAAATGGCCTCAGCGTTGCCTGGGGAGGTGGTAAATGGCCTCAGCGTTGCCTGGGGAGGTGGTAAATGGCCTCAGCGTTGCCTGGGAGGTGGTAAATGGCCTCAGCGTTGCCTGGGGAGGTGGTAAATGCCTTCATCATGGACTTGAGGAGGGTGTGGGTGGGAGGGGGTGGGAGGGGTGGGGTTGAATGGCTTAAGTGTGACCTGGCGACGGGGGGCTTGAGATTGACCTGGGGGGGGGAGGGGGGAGGAGAGAGAGAGAGAGAGAGAGAGAGAGAGAGAGAGAGAGAGAGAGAGAGAGAGAGAGAGAGAGAGAGAGAGAGAGGGGACGGACTGTCAGAGAGTGGGGGTTTGATTGGATAATAAGACGATCTAAAGAGGGGGTCCATCATTACACGGGTCTAGGGGGGGGAGGGTAACCCTTTATGAGGAACGCTTGGGGGAATGGGGAGGAATGGGGGAATGGGGGGATTAATGAGGCTGGGAGCGTTTGAGGGTTAATGAGGTGTTAAAAGACCCTCTCCCTCCTCCAGTCCTTTTACAGCTCGTGAGAAAAAAAAAAATAAATACGTCGTGTAGGTGTCTATGATTACACTCCAGAGCATGATGTAGCATGGAAGTGAGTCATGGGTCAGTTAGAGAGAGAGAGAGAGAGAGAGAGAGAAAGGACGTGTCGAACTGAACACCCATTAAGAAAAATGAGAGAGAGAAAAAAAAAATGTGTGTATATGATTCTACTTTCCATTCTTAATTCGTATTTTCCACGTGAACCAGTCGGCCCAGAAGTCGTCCAATTTGCCAAAGCGAGTGAAGTTATCAGGTACGACGGCCCATTTCCCCATTCCCTCCCCCATCCCCCACACCTACCCATTTAGTAAAGAGATGTATAGACGGGCCTAACTCTCTCACAAAAGGGAAGGGACATACGCACAGGTTTTATAATATGGGCCGAGTGATGCATTTTGTAGTATTCACTGGGTTCGTGAAGTACCAGTGAAGAAATATGGTAAATTGGGGATCAAATTGGGGTGGATTTCCAATTTCAGAGATACGCCAGTAGTCCGGAAACATGATGTAAATGGTACAAGTAATTGGGATGATGACTGTAATGGGGTTGAGTGCAACTCTCAAGTAGTGTTTTGCTGTAATGGGGAAAAAACGACTCAAAAAAATGTATAATGAAATGGGATAATGCAAATTATCCGAATTGGATCTCGACTGCAACGTTTCTGAAAGCTCTTGTGAAACATCTTACGATTAGCTTTTTAAAAGGAAAAAAAAAAAAGGTAAATGATTATCCCATTCTAAAGGTAATTTGTGAGAAATACACGTTGAGTCATACATGAATACGAAAAAGGTAATTAGAAGGATTTTCATGAATGCTTTCTTTCCACTAATGAAGAATGTTATACACTGTTCTTTCAGCAATGGTATGCATTTCGCCCTCCTCTTCTTGTTTCATCAGTTCTCTTCCACTTTTTCTTCTTCTTCCTCCTCTTCCTCTTCTTCTTCTTTTTCTTTACCATATCTTCCTCCTCTTCCTTCTTCTTTTTCTTCTTTACCATTTCTTCCTCCTCCTCCTCCTTCTTCTTCTTCTTTATCATATCTTCCTCCTCTTCCTTCTTCTTCTTTAATATTTCTTCCTCCTCTTCCTCCTCCTCCTTCTTTACCCTTTCTTCCTCCCCTTCTTGTTCCAGCAGTTCCCTTCCTCTTCCCTTCTTCCTCCTCCTTAGCTAAACTCCCTTCCTCACCATCACTTGACCTTCTCTCACACCCACAACTGGGGGTGTGATCTGGTATATCTCGTGGTTACCTCTTATCCCCTAAAGTGGTTCCCTCGTAGCAGTAACCACACGTCCCACAGAGCTGTTGGGATCCGCTTCTTAAACGAGAGCGAAACAGAACGTGGTCCATCGTGGGGGGAAGGGTCACACACACACACACACACACACACACACACACACACACACACACACACACACACACACACACACAGCGTCCAGGCTGTGGTACTTTCACATATGGGGCTATGGCTGGCTGCCTCCATCCATCCATCCATACCATCCCACATCTGGAAAGGCTGCAACAGCTTCTACTCTTCTTCTTCTTCTTCTTCTTCTTCCTCACAGCCTCTATTGCAGACGTGGATTTCGGAGAGAGGCCAGGAAGGCAACAGGTGGGGGGTTAAGGTTTTGGGGGGGTTGGTTGGGGGGGTGCTTGGTGGACTGGGTTACCGAACTTAAAGACTTACTTGTCTTGCCAAACTTGAGACGCACAGATGTTTACGTCGCTGGCTGGATGTTCCAGGGAACCCCGAGGAGGCTTTCCAGCGGCTTGGATGGATGGATGGATGGAGGAGGAGGAGTAATAATACATCGTGGTGGATCAAACTTCTAGGAGCTGACATACTGGCTCACATGTATCATTTATGTCGTGTGATCAAATGTCGTTCCAGTGGAGAAAAGCTGTTTGACAGCGTACATGGTCGGTCTTTTCGACAGATCTAGATAGACAGATAGATCGGGAGAGAGAGAGAGAGAGAGAGAGAGAGAGAGAGAGAGAGAGAGAGAGAGAGAGAGAGAGAGAGACCAGGTCTTTCACCCAGGAAGGAGCCAGGGCCCATGGAGGGAGGGAGGGGTTGGGTGGGTTGGATGAGGGTGAGGGGCGTCTCCTGGCTGGTCCCTGGCCAGAGGGACACACACACACACACACACACACACACACACACACACACACACACACAACTGGCCAGACTCTCCCCGTCTTCTTCCTCAGGATCGATCCTAACCCAGACCAACGCATATGGCGCGTGTGTGTAAGTGTGAGTGTGTGTGTGTGTGTGTGTGTGTGTGTGTGTGTGTGAGTAAGAGTGTGTGTGAGCGTGAGTGTGTGTGCTTCTTGTTTCGTTCTTACAAGTATTTTCACAAAGCTATTAAAAAAAATGTTTCGTGATTAGATGACTCACACATTTTTACGTATACCTTACGATGGTTTTTTTTTTTTTGGGGGGGGGAGGTTTTCCTAACCACTGCCCACCAAAGCTGGGTCGTGGGACCTTACCTTACCTTACCAAACACATAAATGGGTCTCCTGGGGCCAAGGTGTTGTGTCAGGCTGTTGGAGGCTGAAGTCTACAGGCCTATGTGTTCACCACAGCCTAGCTCGTCAGGGAACACATTGTGAACAACTGTAGTCTAAGTAACATTTACACTTTGAATGATTATACGTAAACACGCCATGGTTACGGTACTTCATTTGATCCCCACATCTATGTAAATGAATACATTCTACTTCCCTTTTTTCTTTTCTTATATCTAGAAAACATTCAAAAATAAATCTCACGATACATGCAATAAGAATACATCATCGTTATATAATGTTAGTTCAATAAATCAAATTAGTTTGGCACTCTACAGGGCCTCTACACTCTATAGGGTGTCCACTCTATAAGGTATGCACTCTATATGGTGTGCCCTCTATAGAGTCTGCACTCTATAAAACACAAATTCACAATGCAAATATATCAAAAACATATACATGTGTGTGTGTGTGTGTGTGTATATATATGTGTGTGTGTGTGTGTGTGTGTGTGTGTGTGTGTGTGTGTGTGTGCGCGTGTATATGCGCGCGCGTGTGTGTGTGTGTGTGTGCGTGTGCGTGTGCGTGTGTGTGTGTGTGTGTGTGTGTGTGTGTGTCATAATAAACAGCACTAGTACTTACAAGAACAACCTAGGCACATCTCCCAGCACAAGGTATCCAACTTACCTGGAAAAGAAAAAAAAAAGAAGATAGAAATGAGAGTGAGTCAGATACGTCATACTTACGCACACATCTGTCACACCTGTCATACACATGGATCAGAGGACTAAAAAAAAAGCGTATCTACAGACAACGAACGCGTGCAGGTGTACGTACACACATGCCTCTGCGTAAGAACTGGTTCATCATCATCATCATCACACCCTGAAAGCCATCTGCTATGGAAGTCTTATGTATTCCACAGCAACAGATGTGTCACATATTTCCACAGTTTGTACACGCCCGTGTGAATAGCTGATGTGGCGGTTCCACAGTTTGTACACACCCGTGTGAACAGTTGATGTGGCGGTTCCACAGTTTGTACACACCCGTGTGAACAGTTGATGTGGCGGTTCCACAGTTTGTACACACCCGTGTGAACAGTTGATGTGGCGGTTCCACAGTTTGTACACACCCGTGTGGACAGCTGATGTGGCAGATGTTAATCCTTCAGTGCGAATCTTATATAATGGTTCATGTTTATCTAATCATGATGCCATGATGGTTAAGGTGTTAAGGATTCAATACCATAATAATTCGTTTGCATTCCACTTACTCGCTGGTGCACGTGAGGTGTAATGTAATGTCTCGCCCTGTGCATGAGCAAGTTGACAGGAGACCGGAGGGCACGAATCTGCTAGTGCATATGAAGCGCGCACACACACACACACACACTCCTCCCTTGGGGGAAGGGGGCAAGTGATGGGAACAAAAGCGCGAGGGGAGGGAGGGGGAGGAGAGGGATGGGAGTGTGTGTGTGTGAGTGTGTGTGTGTGTGTGTGTGTGTGTGTGTGTGTGTGTAGGGAGGGGAAGCCTGTCGCCAGAACCAACCTCCCCCCCCCCCCCTCCCGCCCTCCAACATAGCGTCAGATGTATCATGCAAATGTCGATTTCCGATTTAGATGCGCACGGTAAGGTGAGGTCCTCTGCCGCCACCAGGCTCGCCTGATGTGTGAGTGTGTAGGTGTGTGTGTGTGTGTGTGTGTGTGTGTGTGTGTGTGTGTGTGTGTGTGTGTGTGTGTCTACCTCATACAAACAAACATACAACAAGAGACACTCTGTACTTCAAATCTTACTCATTATACCATCTTTTATTTTTTCTCTTCATGAGGTGTAGAATTAAAGAGAGAGAGAGAGAGAGAGAGAGAGAGAGAGAGAGAGAGAGAGAGAGAGAGAGAGAGAGAGAGAGAGAGAGCAGTATACCCACCCTGGCAAGTCATCATGTTTGATGGCATACCACGGGCCACGAAATGTCTATCCCATCTTCTCACCCCGTTCGCCTAAGAGCTTCTATCTATACCCATCCAATTTGCCCATTCATCCCCCATCCACCCAATTGATCAGTGAAGAAAATGGAACTTTTCTAAAAGTTTTATGAGCGAGGCGATCACGCTCGGTTACCACACGTGTGGTGAGGATCAGGATAAGGGGAAAGAAAAATATGTATTTCATCTACCAGTACCTTCCGGGTATGTGCGCGTGTTGCTCCTCCTAGGGAAGAAAAATATATGAAGGAGGGAAGTTACACATCTTTTTTTAGTGTCTGATAAATGCGTTACGGTGGTGTGTGGTGACGGGAGCTGTACATTCCCTGTGTGGGTAAACGAACTGCCGATAAATGGTGGAGGTGGTGGTGGTGGTGGTGATGTGGGTGGTGGCGAGGTCCATGTTTCTACCTTTCTTACAGACTGGTGGACCGAGGGAGGATACGGGGAAGATAGCCAGATAACAGAGGACCTGATGGTTTAAGACGAGGTTATTTGCGGGAGGACAGGTACATGGGAAGGCCTGATAACAGGAGACCTGATGGTCTATGACCAGGTTATCTGCTGGAGGACAGTACATGGGAAGGACGGATAACACAAGACCTGATGGTCTATGACCAGGTTATCTGCTGGAGGACAGTATACATGGGAAGGACAGATAACACAAGACCTGATGGTCTATGACCAGGTTATCTGCTGGAGGACAGTACATGGGAAGGACAGATAACACAAGACCTGATGGTCTATGACCAGGTTACCCACCAACATACACCAATATTCAGAAGACATACAAGGTTATCTCTCTATGACTGATATAAGGTATCAGTAACAGATAAGCCACAGAAGATACTCAATACAAAACAAATAAATACACCTATGAAAAAGTAATCTCCTTCTAAAATAACCTTACGTATCATCCTATCTTTCTCCATGTACATTATAAGTCCTTGACATATAGACCGAAGGAATATACGAGCAGGGAAAAATGTGTATAGCACTCTCCACACTGGGCCAGCCCCAATGGAAGCGGGAGTTTAACTAACGTGATAAAACACCTCACTCTCCCCCCACACGAAAGATGAGGAACACGCTGATGTAGAGATGGGGATGTATGAGGGGCGGGAAGACACACACACACACACACACACACACACACACACACACACACACACACACACACACACAGCTCTTTTGTGTGATATATGTAAATTTCCTTTTTTTCCCAAGCTGGAGAGAGAGAGAGAGAGAGAGAGAGAGAGAGAGAGAGAGAGAGAGAGAGAGAGAGAGAGAGAGAACATGTGTGTGGTGGGGAATGGTACCTGTAGGTCGACTGGGGAGAGTAGATAAGTGTGGTGGTGTGTGTGTGTGGACAGGTGTGGTGGTGTGTGGGTTCGGGAGGTGTGGCGAGATGTGCACTGGTGTGCCGGAATGGACGTAGGTGTGGGCAGACGTGGACAGGTGTGGTGAGGTGTAGGCAGGTGTAATGGAATGTAGCGGATTTAATGATACTTTGTAGAAGGACTCGCCACAGAAGTAGTCGTAGTAGTAGTAATAGTAGTTGTAGTAGTAGTAGTAATATTAGTAGTAGTAGTAGTAGTAGTAAGAGTAGTGATAATAGTAGTAGTATTAGTAGTAGTAGTAGTAGTAGTAGTAGTATTGTAGTAGTAGTAGTAGTATTGTAGTAGTAGTAGTAGTAGTGATAATAATAGTAATACTATAGAAGAAGTAGTAGTAGTAGTAGTAGTAGTAGTAGTAGTACTTAACATGTAAGATATATTAAGACCTGTCACCCACCTCTACAATATGAACGACCACATGTCTCAAACATGTCCAGGAAGACCTGGGGATGTTTACTAACCCATTACTGAGATAAACAAAGTAAGATATTACCTCATTGAATGCTGCTCAGCTCTTGTTATTCACAGAGACGAAAACTTCGACCACAACCGGTGTTATGTCTGGTCATACATTCGTCTAAGGAGGTTCTCAAGTCTCTTGAAATACACGCCTCTCCATAAATTCTCTCTCTCTCTCTCTCTCTCTCTCTCTCTCTCTCCCGTTATCATCCTCTCTCTACCTCTTCCCTATCACTCCCCCTTCCCCCTCTCCTCCTCTTCTCTATCACTCTCCCCCTTCCCCTCTCTCCTCCTCTTCTCCCCTATCACTCTCCCTTCCCCTCTCCTCCCCTCTCTCCCTCCCCATCTCTCCCCTGGTGCCCGGGTCGTAGCCCAGATGGTGGTGGTGGGTCGAATTTAAGCACTTCCATCCTTGTATTTCTTGCTTTCCTATTCTCATTAATTTCTTGAGTCGCTCGCCGTAATTTCCGCCAGACTTTACGGGACTTCCGGCGCTCCTGCTGCTCCTCCTGTTCTTGTTCCTGCTGCTCCTGCTGCTGTTCTTGCTGCTGCTGCTGCTGCTGTTCTTGCTGCTGCTGCTGCTGTTCTTGCTGCTGCTCCTGCTGCTGTTCTTCCTGCTGCTGCTGCTGCTGCTGTTCTTGCTGCTGCTGCTGCTGCTTTTCTTGCTGCTGCTGCTGTTCTTGCTGCTGCTGCTGTTCTTGCTGCTGCTGCTGTTCTTGCTGATGCTGCTGCTGTTCTTGCTGCTGCTGCTGCTGTTCTTGCTGCTGCTGCTGCTGTTCTTGCTGCTGCTGCTGTTCTTGCTGCTGCTGCTGCTGCTGTTCTTGCTGCTGCTGCTGCTGCTGTTCTTGCTGCTGCTGCTGCTGTTCTTCCTGCTGCTCCTGCTGCTGTTCTTCTGCTGCTGCTGCTGTTCTTGCTGCTGCTGCTGCTGCTGTTCTTGCTGCTGCTGCTGTTCTTGCTGCTGCTGTTCTTGCTGCTGCTGCTGCTGTTCTTCCTGCTGCTGCTGTTCTTCCTGCTGCTGCTGCTGTTCTTGCTGCTGCTGCTGCTGTTCTTGCTGCTGCTGCTGTTCTTGCTGATGCTGCTGCTGTTCTTGCTGCTGCTGTTCTTCCTGCTGCTGCTGCTGCTGTTCTTGCTGCTGCTGTTCTTGCTGCTGCTGTTCTTCCTGCTGCTGCTGCTGCTGTTCTTGCTGCTGCTGCTGTTGTAGTTATTGTTGTTATTCTAGCTGCTGTTGTAGCTATTGCTGTTATTTTAGCTGCTGTTGTAGTTATTGCTGCTATTTTAGCTTGTGTTGTAGTTATTGTTATCTTAGCTGCTGTTGTAGTTATTGTTATCTTAGCTGCTGTTGTAATTATCAGTCCCTGTTCAATATTTCTCTCCCCGACTTTAGTATATCTTCGTGCTGTTTGATCAGTTTGTTTAGAAGACGTTACTTACCTGCAAATAATTCCTTGAAGTGAAACAAAAAAATGTGAAAGAGTAAATACTTGTTTACACCAGCAATAAGATCTTGACGGGGTTAAAGCTGCCTTTTACGGTAAAAGGCCCGTCCGGATGCCTTTTAAATTACCAGTAACGAGAGAGAGAATGGGCGGGCCATGTTTTTCCCCCGAGCCTCGTAAACACTTTGAAAAACTTGGATTTTGTGAATACGAATATATATATATATATATATATATATATATATATATATATATATATATATATATATATATATATATATATGGGTAGGATTCCATTCATGAAATGTATATAGAATCATAGGAAATGTATATAGTCTATGAATATGATTCTAGAAGAGAAATGCATATAGAACAAAAGACAAATTTATATACAAATACGATTCCAAGCCCGAAATGTGAATAGAATATATATATATATATTCAAAATATACAGGAATGAAATTCTGGTCGAGAATCATCAATATACATAACTATATACATTCAGTCATTCAAAACACTTGACAGTGAGAGATCACATAATCAATTCCCAGTACCTCCAGCATAACAGGCTAATTTGCATAAACATACGTTTATTCATATTTGGCATGAAATACGAATTTTCTTTCTTTTTACGAAGTGTAAAAGAATTAAAATGTGAAAATAAGTAGAGAGAACTGTCTTAGATATTTAGCAAGGTAACAGTAAGGGAAGGGAGTGAAAAACACTGTAAATGGTACAATTAAAAAAACTGAAAAATTGATAAGGCAAATTCAAATAAGATAGTGATGAGACTGTAAATATAATGAAAACAAGACT
>NC_092286.1:7899543-7912043 GCF_036320965.1 Panulirus ornatus
CTTTTCTGTGTGTGTGTGTGTGTGTGTGGACGGCGGGTGGGAGGGGGCGGGGGCGAAGCTCCCCTCCATTGTCCACGTCAAAAAAGATAATAATGATAATAATAATAATAACAACACACGAGCTAACAATAATAACAATAATAATAATAATAATAATAATAATAATCAATGCAGCGATAATTATAACAATAAAGTAAAAATGCTGATAGTAATGATAATGACAAATATGAAATAGCAAAGCTAATCAAAACAGTATAGAAAAAAAAAATACACAACCAATAATTAACAAAATAACTAAATTACACCGACAATACAGATAACGATAAAGATAACGTCAATAATGATAATCATAATAATGAAAGAGTAACAATGATAATTGCTTCATTATTGATAACTGCCTAACTATTTCCTTGGTCATTCAGGCCTCGTAGCTACGTTTACATGTTTACACGACTTGTGTACATAAACAATAGAAAACAAACATGCAAAGTGATATCTTGCATTCTACTTCCCCTTGTGGAAGGTTTGATGGATAAGAGCAATCAACCCAAATTATACACAATGTTAAGATCTGGGAGGAGTGAGTGCGTTACGAGTGTGTTGGCGATATGGAGTGCGTTGTGAGCGTGTTTTGTGAGTGTATTTCCGATACGGAGTGCGTTGTGAGTGTGTTTTGTGAGTGTGTTGGCGATATGGAGTGCGTTGTGAGCGTGTTTTGTGAGTGTATTTCCGATACGGAGTGCGTTGTGAGTGTGTTTTGTGAGTGTATTTCCGATACGGAGTGCGTTGTGAGCGTGTTTTGTGAGTGTATTTCCGATACGGGGTGCGTTGTGAGTGTGTTTTGTGAGTGTGTTTGCGATAAGGAGTGCGTTGTGAGCGTGTTTTGTGAGTGTATTTCCGATACGGAGTGCGTTATGAGTGTTTTGTGAGTGTGTTTCCGATACGGAGTGCGTTGCGAGTGTGTTTTGTGAGTGTGTTTGCGATACGGAGTGCGTTATGAGTGTGTTTTGCGTGTGTTTCCGATACGGGGTGCGTTGTGAGCGTGTTTTGGGAGCGTGTTTGCGATACGGAGTGCGTTGTGAGTGTGTTTGCGACACAGATTGCGTTGCGAGTGAGTTTGCGACACAGAGTGCGTTGTACGCGTCATGGTTACCAGCGAAGTAGATAAGGTACAGTGCCTCCAACGCACTCCACCCTGACACCACTGCAAATGGCCGTAGATTCAAACCCTCTCTGTTGATATGCGTAAAAAAAAAAGAAAAAAGAAACACCTCTGCGTATATATGCGTATCACTGATGAGAGAGAGAGAGAGAGAGAGAGAGAGAGAGAGAGAGAGAGAGAGAGAGAGAGAGAGAAATTTATACATATATATATATATATATATATATATATATATATATATATATATATATATATATATATACGAGGAAATTGAAATGTCACCTGAGAGAAATGTCTGTCATAATCACCTGTGACCTAACCTCTGACCTTCCTGCCAATGTAACCGACACACACACACACACACACACACACACACACGGGCGCGCGCGCTCTCTCGAGAGAGGTCACAACGCAATCGAACGCCACAAAAAGACAACAGCTTCATCAGAAGTCCTTCATTCCTCTGTAACTTTAGGTCGTGTGTGTGTGTGTGTGTCTCTATCTACGTTTGGAGTTCATTGTTATAAGTGTATGCAAAGAGGATTGGCTTTCTCATTCTTCCTCCTCTTCCTCCTCTTCTTCCCTCTTCTTCTTCTTTTTCTCCTCCTCTTCGTCTTCCTGCTACTTCTTCTTCTTCGTCTTCTTTCCCTCTTCCTCCTCCTCCTCTTCATCCTCCTCCTTTCTTCTTCTTTCTTCTTCTTCTTCTTCTTCTTCTTCTTCTTCTCCTCTTCCTCTTCCTGCTACTTCTTCTTCTTCGTCTTCTTTCCCTCTTCCTCCTCCTCCTCTTCATCCTCCTCCTTTCTTCTTCTTTCTTCTTCTTCTTCTTCTACTTCTTCTTCTTCTTCTTCTTCTTCTTCTTCTTCTCCTCCTCCTCTTCCTCTTCCTGCTACTTCTTCTTCTTCGTCCTCTTTCCCTCTTCCTCGTCCTCTTCCTCTTCATCCTCCTCCTTTCTTCTTCTTTCTTCTTCTTCTTCTTCTTCTTCTTCTTCTTCTTCTTCTCCTCCTCCTCCTCCTTCCTGCTCTGCACAAGAACAAACGACTAACAACACTGTTGAATGGATCTTTGAAGTCATTGTAGGATGACGCTTTGAACGTCGTGGCGACTTGGAGGAGAGAGAGGGAGAGAGGAGGGGGGAGGCTGTGGGTTGTGGTGGTGTGGGAGGAAAGAGTGTATTATTAAGACAGGAGGATCGCGCGCGCCAAGACGGATGACGACCAACACGACCACCACCACCAAGACGACCACCTCCAAGACGACGACCACCACCACAACACGACGACCACCACCACAACACGACCTGGTACCACCACCACACCACACCACGACCACCACCACAACACGACCTGGTACCACCACACCACCACGACAACCACTACACCACGACGACGACCACCAAGACGACGACCACCACACCAAGACGACCACCACCACGACACGACCTGATACCACAACACCACACCATCACGACGACCACCACAACACGACCACCACCACAACACGACGACCACCACCACACCACACCACGACCACCACCACAACACGACCTGGTACCACCACCACACCACGACCACCACCACACTTAAAAAATGTGGCTTTGGACAACTCTTTGAATTAGTATTGGACGATCTTCAAGGAAAAAAGAAAAAAAAATAAGCAGGATTCAAACGACTCCTTTTCCTTGAAGGTGTTTCAAGTTTCGACCCGCGCACTGAGAAACGTCTCGAGTTTGGCCCCGCGCAATCCAAATGAAACTCTATAGTTTCGTCAAGCTTCCCGAGAAACTCAAGTTTCGCCACTTGTTCAACCAAGGAAACTTAAGTTTCGCACTTGTTCAACCAAGGAAACTTAAGTTTCGCCACTTGTTCAACCAAGGAAACTCGAAGTTTCGTCCTGTATCCCCTACAAGTAAAGTTTCCTCCATTGGTTCTTTACAAAAACATACACGCCTCTCTCTCTCTCTCTCTCTCTCTCTCTCTATCATAGTATCTATCTATCTATATATATATATATATATATATATATATATATATATATATATATATATATATATATATATATATATACGATTGTGTGAGAAGAAGTGGCGAGTTGTATAAGGCAAGCCAGACAGAGTCACTACACATAAGTGGTATCCACTTAAGTAAGGAAATTGGCCCAATTAACAAGACTCACTATCACGTCTCAAGGACTCAAAATTTTCTCATAATTGCACCAACGGCCAATTAAGCAACTTCCTCATCAGGTTCTATCTGTAATAACTTCCTCGGACGACCCACCACTCGCTGGTACAAACACTTCCAGACATACTTCAAGACTGTATGTATTCACATACTGTATTCAGATACATATTCTATATGTATTTAGATACATATTCTATATGTATTTAGATACATATTCTATATGTATTTAGATACATATTCTATATGTATTTAGATACATATTCTATATGTATTTAGATACATATTCTATATGTATTTAGATGTATATTCTATATGTATTTAGATACATATTCTATATATATTTAGATACATATTCTATATGTATTTAGGTACATATTCTATATGCATTCACATACATATTCTATATGTATTTAGATACATATTCTATATGTATTTAGATACATATTCTGTATGTATTTAGATACATATTCTATATGTATTTAGATACATATTCTATATGTATTTAGATACAAATTCTATAAGTATTCAGATACATATTCTATATGTATTTAGATACATATTCTATATGTATTTAGATACATATTCTATATGTATTTAGATACATATTCTATATGTATTTAGATACATATTCTATATGTATTTAGATACATATTCTATATGTATTTAGATACATATTCTATATGTATTTAGATACATATTCTATATATATTTAGATACATATTCTATATGTATTTAGGTACATATTCTATATGCATTCACATATATATTCTATATGTATTTAGATACATATTCTATATGTATTTAGATACATATTCTATATATATTTAGATACATATTCTATATATATTTAGATACATATTCTATATGTATTTAGGTACATATTCTATATGCATTCACATATATATTCTATATGTATTTAGATACATATTCTATATGTATTTAGATACATATTCTGTATGTATTTAGATACATATTCTATATGTATTTAGATACATATTCTATATGTATTTAGATACATATTCTATATGTATTTAGATACATATTCTATATGTATTTAGATACATATTCTATATGTATTTAGATACATATTCTATATGTATTTAAATGTATATTCTATATGTATTTAGATACATATTCTATATATATTTAGATACATATTCTATATGTATTTAGATACATATTCTATATGTATTTAGATACATATTCTATATGCATTCACATATATATTCTATATGTATTTAGATACATATTCTATATGTATTTAGATACATATTCTGTATGTATTTAGATACATATTCTATATGTATTCAGATACAAATTCTATAAGTATTCAGATACATATCTATTTTAAAGCTTTGATTTTATATACATCTACCCCTTTGCGATAGCTATATACTATAGCGAGATAGAAACACGCCCGACACATGAACCTTATGGTTAAAAAAGAACCTCGAATGAGCGAATGGTTGGTTAATATAAAAAAATATATATCAAGAAAAAGATCAAATCTCGAGAGATTTGGTTGGGTACAAGGGTGTGTGAACGATGGGCTATCAGTGAAATCAAATTATGGGAGGGGAAAAAAAGAAACAATAGATGGAGAAAATGGAGGATGGGTCTCCAATGTGACGGATGAGAGAAAACTGTAAAGTTACACGACAGGAAAATAAAGAGAAGGAGGAGGAGAAGAATACGGATTGATGGATAGAACACAGACGGGAGAAGTTGCTCACAGAAAAACAATTCAGATTAATGGCTTTGTGTGTGTGTGTGTGTGTGTGTGTGTGTGTGTGTGTGTGTGTGTGTGTGTGTGTGTGGGAAAAAAAAAGGACAGAGGAAAGAAAGGGAAACTTATGGTCTCGATCTTGTGTGTACGACCCTTGGGTAGGAAGGTACGATCCTTGGGCAAGACGGTACGACCTATCTCTCTCTCTCTCTCTCTCTCTCTCTCTCCCTTGAGATAGAACCCACACGCCTCGCCTCATCTCTTGACCTCCCTTCTCCTTCGAAGATAAAAAGATAAAAAGGAAAAAATAATATGTATATATATATATATATATATATATATATATATATATATATATATATATATGTATATATATAGCTGTGTCTTAACCCCACAAGTATGACCATAGGAAGTTTCCAATGGATCATTGAGAACTACAGAGAGAGAGAGAGAGAGAGAGAGAGAGAGAGAGAGAGAGAGAGAGAGAGAGAGAGAGAGAGAGAGAGAGAGACAGCGCCCATCCAAGCCCTTACAGAGTCTAACGTGGAAATGAGGTATTATGATTTGTTAACTAATAACTGCTATCATGACCTCCCACTGCTGTAATAACTGTAATAACTGTAATAATTCAACTGTGTGTATTTTACAGCCGAGCGGACGACTGAATTCAATAAACCGCTCTTTATTCATTTATGTAATTATCTACTCATTTATCATTTCAATAAACCGCTCTTTATTCATTTATGTAATCATCTATTCATTTATCATTTCAATAAATCGTTCTTTATTCATTTATGTAATTATCTATTCATTTATCATTTCAATAAATCGCTCTTTATTCATTTATGTAATTATCTATTCATTTATCATTTTAATAAACTGCTCTTTATTCATTTATGTATTTATCTATTCATTTATCATGAAGTTCGCCCATAGTCCACCTTGGAGAACAGCCCCCCCCCCCCCTTCACTATACACCCCACCCCCCTTACTAGCTCTACCCCACCCCCCCATTACGAAAACTTAACCACCCCCCCTTCACTTTCCTCCCCCTCCCTCCACACATGCCTCTACCCACCCCTGACCGCTCGTGTGCAAGATGAAAGATAACCAGAAGAGATACGTGGTAATAATAAGACTCACCTCAAGATAAAACCTAATGATAATAAAAAAAAAAGTCTTACGTTCGAAAATAAGAAAAAAAAATTTATTATCCAAAATTTGTAGAACACAATAACCTGATAACTGAAGATCACTGTTGCATACGGCAATAAATGATAAGTGAGGGTCAATAAGTCATAAACATATGATAACTAGGATAAGTCATAAACATATAATAACTAGGATTCACAGATATTGTATACCTACAAGTCCAAAAGGCTTTAGATAAACAAAAAAAAAAAATTTTAAAAATGACTGTCCAGGGGACAATCAAAGTATATGACATTAATACCCGCCAGTAAAATGAACCAATAAAGGAATGATATATATATATATATATATATATATATATATATATATATATATATATATATATATTATTCACGCATTTCACCCCGCGTTTTCATCATGAGTTAAATGAAAAGTCCTCTCTCTCTCTCTCTCTCTCTCTCTCTCTCTCTCTCTCTCTCTCTCTCTCTCTCTCTCTGGGGGGAGGGGAGGGGGAGAGGGGGGGTGGTTTATGTGGCGGCTATGATTTCATTAACGCGCGCGCGCGCGTGTATGTGTGTGTGTGTGTGTCAGTCGTCGTATTTTTTTTCCCAATATACCCCCGTCTTGGTATACCCTGTAGTGTGCAGCACGGCGCATGCTCAGGGTCAGTATAGCCACCAGCTGATGAGCCGGAGGGAGAGGTGGGAAGGGGAAGGAGCCTTCTGCTGTACTGTCCTGTCTCTCTCTATACAAGTTTAATAATGTAGGTGACTTTATATTGTTCTCCAGCAGATAACCTGGTCATAGACCATCAGGTCTTGTGTTATCTGTCCTTCCCATGTACTGTCCTCCAGCAGATAACCTGGTCATAGACCATCAGGTCTTGTGTTAGCTGTCCTTCCCATGTACTGTCCTCCAGCAGATAACCTGGTCATAGACCATCAGGTCTTATGTTATCTGTCCATCCCATGTAACTGTCCTCCAGTAGATAACCTGGTCATAGACCATCAGGTCTTGTGTTATCTGTCCTTCCCATGTATACTGTCCTCCAGCAGATAACCTGGTCATAGACCATCAGGTCTTGTGTTATCTGTCCTTCCCATGTACTGTCCTCCAGCAGATAACCTGGTCATAGACCATCAGGTCTTGTGTTATCTGTCCTTCCCATGTAACTGTCCTCCAGCAGATAACCTGGTCATAGACCATCAGGTCTTGTGTTATCTGGCCTTCCCATGTACCTGTCCTCCAGCAGATAACCTCGTCATAGACCATCAGGTCCTCTGTTATCTGGCCTTCCCATGTACTGTCCTCCAGCAGATAACCTGGTCATAGACCATCAGGTCTTGTGTTATCTGGCCTTCCCATGTACTGTCCTCCAGCAGATAACCTGGTCATAGACCATCAGGTCTTGTGTTATCTGGCCTTCCCATGTACTGTCCTCCAGCAGATAACCTGGTCATAGACCATCAGGTCTTGTGTTATCTGTCCTTCCCATGTACTGTCCTCCAGCAGATAACCTGGTCATAGACCATCAGGTCTTGTGTTATCTGTCCTTCCCATGTAACTGTCCTCCAGCAGATAACCTGGTCATAGACCATCAGGTCTTGTGTTATCTGGCCTTCCCATGTACTGTCCTCCAGCAGATAACCTGGTCATAGACCATCAGGTCTTGTGTTATCTGGCCTTCCCATGTACTGTCCTCCAGCAGATAACCTGGTCATAGACCATCAGGTCTTGTGTTATCTGTCCTTCCCATGTAACTGTCCTCCAGCAGATAACCTGGTCATAGACCATCAGGTCTTGTGTTATCTGTCCTTCCCATGTAACTGTCCTCCAGCAGATAACCTGGTCATAGACCATCAGGTCTTGTGTTATCTGTCCTTCCCATGTACTGTCCTCCAGCAGATAACCTGGTCATAGACCATCAGGTCTTGTGTTATCTGTCCTTCCCATGTACTGTCCTCCAGCAGATAACCTGGTCATAGACCATCAGGTCTTGTGTTATCTGTCCTTCCCATGTACTGTCCTCCAGCAGATAACCCATCTGTTGCTAGCATGGTAATGGGGGGGAGGTCAGGTCCCCCCCACTTTTGCCTGACTGCATGGTAATGGGAGGGGGGGGTAGTAGTAGTAGTCCCCTGTGCCAGACTGCATGGTATTATGGCCTTTAATGCCTCTGGCCCGTGAAATGTATTTATTCATGTGCATAGATGGCCAGCAAAGGCCAACGGGTGGCAGCATTGCTGTACACAATCCAGCAAATTGCACAACGGCAATTATTTGAGGGCAAAAAAATAAAAAAAAAGGGGGGCAAAATTTAATTAATAGTTTAAGCGCTTGTAAATACACGACTGTGACTGTGTTGCAATGGGCTGACTTGGGTCTCTTTTTGTATGAATAACTGGCAAAATAGGGTCGAATAATTGATAAAATAGGTTCGAATAATGGGTAAAATAGGGTCGAAAAATTGGCAAAATAGGGTCGAATAATTGGTAAAATAGGGTCGTTTGAATTAATAATAGGCCAATGAGTTTTTTTTTTTTGGCGTACGATCGGTCAAATGGGATTGCTTTTATTAATAACTGGCAAAATAGTTTAATGGGCGAATAACTGGCCAAAAAATATGGTCGTTTCACCGAAATGGGGGAAAATAGTTTTTAATGAATCAATGGGCAAAATGGGGTTGTTCTATTGACTAACCCGACAAAATAGGGCCTTCTTCATCAAAGATCACACTTTCTGAAATGGTTATTCTTCCAAAAGGATTCTGTGATCACTGCCTCCGTGTCTGATGGGCATCTAACTGCTTGGGGAAAGGATAAGAAAACATATTCCACGAACATATCAAGTATACGAAACGTAGAGAGAGAGAGAGAGAGAGAGAGAGAGAGAGAGAGAGAGAGAGAGAGAGAGAGAGAGAGATCTGCTATCAATGAGACTCACTCCTTTTTTTGATTTGATACAGTCTTTCGTCCCTTCTGTCTGAGCATGTCGCTTCTGTTGAAAGTCATTCGTCCACTATACAGAGCAATGAAAAGGTGGTGGTGGGGAGGGGGGAGGTTGTATCGTCCCCACCAACACAATCATTCGTCCCCAGACAAAAGAGAACCATTCTCTCTCTCTCTCTCTCTCTCTCTCCCCTAATGAGAAGGTATTCGTCCCCAGTGGGAGTGCCAGAGGAAGAAAAGAGAAAAATCGTCCCTCCTTGAGAGAATTCGTCCGTGAGGACATCCCCAGCGCCAGGACATTATTCGTCCCCTAGCAAGACATGACATTCGTCCCCCAGTATGACATGACATTCGTCCCCCAGTATGACATGACATTCGTCCCCCAGTATGACATGACATTCGTCCCCCAGTATGACATGACATTCGTCCCCCAGTATGACATGACATTCGTCCCCCAGTATGACATGACATTCGTCCCCCCCAGTATGACATGACATTCGTCCCCCAGTATGACATGACATTCGTCCCCCAGTATGACATGACATTCGTCCCCCAGCAAGACATGACATTCGTCCCCCAGTATGACATGACATTCGTCCCCCAGTATGACATGACATTTGTCCCCCAGCAAGACATGACATTCGTCCCCCAGCAAGACATGACATTCGTCCCCCAGTATGACATGACATTCGTCCCCCAGTATGACATGACATTCGTCCCCCAGCAAGACATGACATTCGTCCCCCAGTATGACATGACATTCGTCCCCCAGTATGACATGACATTCGTCCCCCAGCAAGACATGACATTCGTCCCCCCCAGTATGACATGACATTCGTCCCCCAGTATGACATGACATTCGTCCCCCAGTATGACATGGCCCGTTCATCTACATTGAAGACCCAGCCGAGCCCCGTCTTGCCCGGACTCGCCTCCCACCTCTCCTTCAAGGAGGAGGAAGGAGGAGGAGGAAGGAGGAGGACGAAGAAGAAGGAGGAAGAAGGAGGCAGCAGAACATATGATCATCCACGTATGTGGTAATTTCTATGAATACTAAATGATGTGTAGACAAGGAGGGAGGGAGAAGGCATGGATGGTGTAAGAGGGGGGGCGCCTGTAGCTACATGTTCCCCTCCTCCTACTGCTCGCACTTACTACAAGCAGAGAGTCTCTCTCTCTCTCTCTCTCTCTCTCTCTCTCTCTACAAGCTCTAGTACGAGTAGCCTCCCACCGACACAAGCCACAAGTCACCCCTCGCTCACACCACAATCCATCACACAAGCAGACTCTCACTGACACAGTCTACAAGCCACCGCTCTCAGTACAACCCCGCCACCACAAGCAGCCTCACACCGACACAAGCTACAAGTCACCACCATACTACAAGCCCTACCCCCGTGGCTGATAACGGACGTGTGATCACAACTTTCCCCCCTCCCCCACAACATCTGTCTCCCACATACTTACAGTTGTAACTGGAACATTAATATCAGTCAGAATAAACCGCATTTATAATGATTATTTATTTCAGTTCGTGTTGACTTACAGGTGACTGTCTGGGCTTTGGAACAATACAATACCTCCCCCAGGGGCAAAGACCTCCCCAGGGGGAGGGAGAGAGAGAGAGAGAGAGAGAGAGAGAGAGAGAGAGAGACATACTTTATGCAACTCTGTGTGTCTGTGTGTGTGTGTGTGTGTGTGTGTGTGAGACCACATTAACACGCACGTGCGGTTTTCTTAAACACACGCGCGTGTGCGTGGCTCCGGTGCATTCATCCTACCTACGCTCTGCCCCAGCATTATTCCAGTCACGTCCAGGGACCCTCTGAAGCCCTGAACCTCCTGAAGCACAGAGGGATATCCTGAAGTATGGGACCTCCTGAAGCACCACATTCAGACCTCCTGAAGCACCCCATTCAGACCTCCTGAAGCAGCACAATCAGACCTCCTGAAGCACCCCATTCAGACCTCCTGAAGTACCCCATTCAGACCTCCTGAAGCAGCACAATCAGACCTCCTGAAGCACCCCATTCAGACCTCCTGAAGCACCCCATTCAGACCTCCTGAAGCAGCACAATCAGACCTCCTGAAGCACCCCATTCAGACCTCCTGAAGCACCCCATTCAGACCTCCTGAAGCAGCACAATCAGACCTCCTGAAGCACCACATTCAGACCTCCTGAAGCAGCACATTCAGACCTCCTGAAGCAACACATTCAGACCTGAAGCACCCCATTCAGACCTCCTGAAGCAGCACATTCAGACCTCCTGAACCAGCACATTCAGACCTCCTGAAGCACCCCATTCAGACCTCCTGAAGCACCACAATCAGACCTCCTGAAGCACCCCATCAGACCTCCTGAAGCACTGAACCTGAGGCACAGATCTAGCCACTAAGGGAGGAGGGAGCAAGAGAGAAAGGGAGAGGAGAGGGGAGGGGAGGAAGGGAGAGGAGAGGGGAGAGGAGGAAGGGAGGGGAGAGGGAGAGGAGGAAGGGAGAGCGAGGGAGGGAGGAGGGAGAGCAGGGAGAAGCAGGAGGGCGATCATCGTCGCCTTCCACAAGGGAGGTCGACTTGCTCTCCCTCCCTCCCTCCAATCCTCCTCCCCCCTCCCTGAACCTCCTCTCCTCTCCCTCCCCTCCTCTCCTCCCTGCCCCTCCTCTCCTCCCTCCCCTCCTCTCCTCCCTCCCCTCTCCTCGTCCTCCTCCACAACCACCTCACGTGAGGAGCTAAAAAAACCCACAACCCCTTCCCCCCCTCCCCCACCCCCTCCCCTCCCCTCCCTCCCACAACTCGTGGAGGGCTTGCTGGCTCACCACAAAGGAAGGGTCACCCTCTGAAGGAGGAGGGCGGGGGGAGGGAGGGAGGAGGGGGAGGGGGAGGAGAGGGTAATGGTGGTCACAGCCTCGCTCTTCGTGACCTCACCCTCCCTAACCACCCCACCCCACCCCTCCACCCCCTTACCCCCCCCCAAGGAGGTCATAATAATAAACCCCCCTCCACCCCCCCTCCCCCAAGGAGGTCATATTAACCCCCCTCCCCCCCCCCCCCCGGGCACATTAGCTCCCACCCACAGCTCGCCCGTCCACGTACCGACGTCGTGTTCACCACACCACACACACCAGCAGCAGGAGGCGCCACAGCGCGCGGCGTGTCACGGGCAACGCCCGACCTCACGTGACACGTGATGATTCCCCCCGCGCGCCCCGACACGCGAGAACGAGGGATCGATTCCCGGCCGTGCATCACCAGTGCCAACCAGCCAGCCAGCCAGGCAGGTGGGTAGGTGGCTAACCAGCTGGAGCGCCAGGTTCTACACCCCCCCAACCCCCCA
>NC_092286.1:7917043-7929543 GCF_036320965.1 Panulirus ornatus
GGAGACAAGGGAGACTGAATACTGCCACTACATCTCCTATGTGTTGTAGATTGCGATGAAGATGGAGTGTGGGAGCGGGGAGGAGAAATCCTGGCCTCTTGTATTATCACATTCCAAAAAATGAAGGAACACGGGAAGAGACAGTCGTCTTTTCTAGACGCTACCCCACTAAGGCGGGAAACGGCAAACAGGTATGAAACAGAGAGAGAGAAAAAAAAGAGGAGGTTTCTGGTATTACCTTTTGAACAATAGAATAGAGGATAAAAGAAAGAAAGAAAGGAAAAAAAGGAGTCGGTCAGAGAAAATGGAGCGGAGAAACAAAAGGAAAACGGCTTTGTGGGTTAAAGCTCTACTGGGCGCCTCTCTCTCTCTCTCTCTCTCTCTCTCTCTCTCTCTCTCTCTCTCTCTGTCTCTCTCTCTCTCTCTCTCTCTCTCTCTCTACGAAATCCCTCGAAATCCACCCCAGTTCCCTTCGTCCTCCACTCCACCCATGAAGGATCGCTAAATTCCCCAAACATTAACCTAAAAAAAGAGAAAAAAAATAAATCCCAACGAATTAAATCCTTTATAGACATCCCAAAGAATTAAATCCTTTATATACATCCCAAAGAATTAAATCCTTTATAGTCATCCCAAAGAATTAAATCCTTTATAGTCATCCCAAAGAATTAAATCCTTTATAGTCATCCATCTGCATCCTACAGACGATACTTAAATCCTTACGTACATAAATTATTTCCTGATGTCATTCAAAACCCTTATTGACGTCCCTGACATCACCATCGAAGTCCCTGACATCATCACCGAAGCCCCTGACATCATCATCGAAGCCCCTGACATCATTACCGAAGACCCTGACATCATTACCGAAGCCCCTGACATCACTACCGAAGCCCCTGACGTCACCCAACCCCCTGACATCACTGAAGCCCCTGATATCATCATCGAAGCCCCTGACATCATCAATAAAGCCCCTGACATCATCACCGAAGCCCACCTCAATATCATACACAAAAAATCACATAACGTTATCTAAACTTCCCTGATGTCACTTCAGACATCCTTAATACCTTTTAAATCTATCTGATACGAGTTGGATCCTACTTAAATAGTCCTCTTGATCGTTCTTTCAAAACCACAGTACAAAAAAAAATAAATGATACAACCCACACGTCACCTTGATCCTCTTTGAAGACCCTGTATCCCCACCTCTTGTATTACAGCATCACCAAAGGCTAATTCAATCCGGTTCCCCTACATGCATAAAGCAATCCAATGCTCTTTCTCGTAATACTTATGGATTCCCGTGTGATAGATAGCGTGCCTGAATGTGGCGCATTCGCGGTGGACGCTCGGGGTTACGAAGGCATAGGTTCGAATCCTGGTCGCGGCAATCGGTCCACAGTCAACCCAGCTGTTCATCCACACCTAGGGTTTAGTCAATAATAATGGGTACCTGGCTCAGAATAAGGTATATATATATATATATATATATATATATATATATATATATATATATATATATATATATATATATATATATATGCTCCTGGGCTACGATTGGCTGGCTAGTCGTCATATAAGGTTTAATCACCTTTGACCCACCGCGTAGCGACACACGCAGGTGTAGTTAGCGTAACATAACAGGCAGGCGAGTCAACCCGAGGGAGGGAAGGTCGGGGGATCACTTGGGAGAGAGTATGTCCCACGACGCCGAGGCGCCCTTTGAGAAACAGCAAGGCCCTCCAAGGCGTCAGGGACGACCCACATGTGTCGTCTGGGTAGACGACGACGACCATCCCCCCCTCACGAAAGTGGGGGGGTAGGTGGCTTGGGGGGGGTGAGTGTGTGTGTATTCTCCAGTGAGGAAGAGGAGGGGCGGTGGTATGTTCTCCTGAAGGAGGTTAGGTTATGGCTCCTGCTACTGAAGGACCTCTCTCTCTCTCTCTCTCTCTCTCTCTCTCTCTCTCTCTCTCTCTCTCTCTCTCATTCTACGACCCTCCCTCTCTATCCCATTTTCATTTAATCTCTTCCATAATCCCATTATCCGATATACGAGCAGTAATCAGCTCCTTCCCCCCGCCCCCCCAAGGCCAGTAATCACACCCCCCCTCCAGTAATCACACGCCCCCCCCTCCAGTAATCACAACCCCTCCTCCCCCCTCCTATCCCCCCACCCCCCCCAAGCCACCCCACAAAACCCAGGATTTTTCAATATGCATAAACATGTGCAGTGAGAAGAATACGTGATGGTGATTTAGGATTAATTCTAATCCTCAATTAACCCCAAAATGTCCCAGTGAAATACGAAATTTTTTTTGTTCCTTGACCGAAAGACACATTTAACAGCGAAAGGTATTAAGCAGAGGTTTCAACCCCCTGAGAAGCTCTTAAATCCAGAGGATTAACGATAGATAGTAGGATCTAGGGATTCCAACTTAGGATCGAAACCAGGTAACAGCGTCTATCTATCTTCCTATTTTTTTTTGTATAAATGACTTGAGAAAATCTATAATGGGTAGAGGCATATATACAGAGGTTCATTGTGGTCCGGGATCCTAAGGATCCCTTTTTCAAAGTCAGAAAACTTGGAACAGTACGATTTGATCGCTTGGGAGAAATTCGCCTTTCTGAGAGAGAGAGAGAGAGAGAGAGAGAGAGAGAGAGAGAGAGAGAGAGAGAGAGAGGGTAGGCGAAGTGAGAGAGAGGGCCTGAGGAGTGAATACGGATAAAGGGAGAAGGGGGGGGGGATATCTAAGGCGCCCCCTGGAGTAAAAGGGAAAGGGAGATTCAAAAGACACCGCCCATTCCCCCCCCTATTCACCACCCCTCCCACCCAGCCAACACCCCTACCGACAGAGCCCTTGAGACACACCTAGGGTGTGCTGTGAGCCCTGAGCCTAGGCAAAGGCTGGAACACCCGTAGTGTTGAGCGCCTTGTGTGTCGAGTACCTGGAGTGTTAAGCACCTAGAGTGCTGAACACCTGGCGTGTTGAACGCCCAGTGTGTGTGTTGAACACCTCGCGTTTTGAGCACCAACTGCGTTCAACACCTAAACGAGTGAGCACCATGTTAGAAACTAAGTGTTTTGAGCACCTAATCTGTTGGTAGCCTAGTGTTTTGAGCGCCTAGTGTACTAAGAACCCAGTGTGTTAAGCGCCTAGTGTGTTTGAGTGCCCAGGTGTTGAGCCTATGTGTTTCAACACCCACTGTGTTCAGCACCCACTGTGTTCAACAACCACTGTGTTCAGCCCCCACTGTGTTCAACACCCACTGTGTTCAACACCCACTGTGTTCAGCCCCCACTGTGTTCAACACCCACTGTGTTCAGCCCCCACTGTGTTCAACACCCACTGTGTTCAACACCCACTGTGTTCAGCACCCACTGTGTTCAACACCCACTGTGTTCAGCCCCCACTGTGTTCAACACCCACTGTGTTCAACACCCACTGTGTTCAACACCCACTGTGTTCAGCCCCAGCGGTCTGTTCTTTGAATATAAGGAATCCATCTATTATTCAAAATCATCAAAAATCAAAATATCAATATCAAAATCATTATCAAGTTCTAATATCGGATCACAATCAGTTTACCATCGTTAATAACAGTAATTATAATTAACATCCCTAGTTTCATTCCCTCATGACATCAGTCGTTATATCAATTAATTCTTATGTAATGACTATCATCATTAGCGATTTCATCAAGTCATTATCTTAATTATCTTTATTTTTATTTCATCTGCGTCTTTACGGAGGTAATACAACTACGACTTTAGACCGTATTTACGTCTCCGTAAATCACTCAAAGACAACGACCCCCCCAAGTCGTTATACGCTGGTCGTATCGGTCGTTCAGGAAGGGAGGGAGGGAGGGTGTGATGGCCTGGGCTGGGTGGTTGGTGTGGCCTGCCTGCGCCCAGCAAACACTAAACTTTAACGAGCAAACAAATGCACGGCAGCTGGGCCCGGCCCCGCACTCACATCCGGAATGGTCGAGAAAGCGAGTTATGGCAACACTAGCGCGCCCAGCCAATCGGCACCACGCTCTCATTTGAAATATATGACGTCACGGCAATTTCGCCCAATTAGAAAACTTTTTCTCCCCCTCCCCCCCACCACCCCCTGCCGACGACGTAACTCCATAAGCTAAGTTTAAGCCAATCACAGTGCGAGTTTGTACTTAGGTCATAGCCCGAGACTCTGACGTCATGGCTCTGCTCGGCTTATCATAATTCAGAACGTCCTGCCAGCTGATCTGCCGGGAAGGCACACCCCCCAGTAATAAAAGGATGATGCCTGGAGATCCCTCTCTTTTTTTTCTCTTTTTTTCCTTTTTTTAAATGCCTGCAATTTTCTGCTTTAAATTAATGTTCTACCTGAACTGCAGTTGTCATGAGACATGCAACGCTCTTAAAAAAATGAAAACATGAATTCTACACGGACAAACAATACATTATATATATATATATATATATATATATATATATATATATATATATATATATATATATATATATATATATATATATATATGCAAGGCTGCACTACTTCCAGTAGGAGGGAAATGTGAACTCCTTTGTGCAGTGGGAGGTGCTTTGACGAGACTATACTCCCACTGATTAAACCTCAAGCAAGCGGAGCCCGGTAACATCTATCTATCTATCTATCTATCTATCTATCTACTGTGGCAGCGTGGATGAGAGAGAAGTGGTTGTTCGTCGCTCGTAACACAGAGAGTTACGACACCCACAGCTTCCGGGGCCTTGAGCAGCCGCGCCTTCCGTCATGCAACGAGCAAATTGCCTTGTTTGATAGTGGCGGCGGAGTGGTTAAAGGGGGGGAGGGAAGAGGAGCTTGGGGGGGTGGGGGGAGGTTGAAAGTAGGGGGTTGGGGGTGGGTGGTGGGTGTAGAAGGGTAAATTGGTAGACAGACAAATTATACAACTGCAAGACAAATTTACAATTTACAACTTATTCTCTTATTTTCTTCTTCTGAAGGTTGTAATAACATTATTATACAACCGACGCGCCAGATGATTCGTAAATTACCTCTCTCTCTCTCTCTCTCTCTCTCTCTCTCTCTCTCTCTCTCTCTCCTGTTACTCAACCTATCCACACACACACAAACGCACACCCCCTCACCCCCCCGGCCGCCTCTCACTCTCTCCCACCCCTTCTTCCCCTTTCTTCCCCCTTTCTTCCCCCTTCCCCAGTCCCACCATCTCCTCCACTCTCATCACGTGACCCCCCAGAGCTTCGACCTGGGTCTCAAGCGACGACATAGATCGATCGAACAAAAGGCGTTTGTAAAAAAAAAAAAAGAGAAAAAAAAAGGTTTTATCTTAACGATAGATCGGTCGCACGAGAGAGAGAGAGAGAGAGAGAGAGAGAGAGAGAGAGAGAGAGAGAGAGAGAGAGATCGCTCAACCCGTAACTTCAATGTTAACATTAAGGTTAATGTAACTGTTAGAATTCCCGCCCCTAATTCCTTGAGGTATGTCAAATTTAGGGGGGGGGGGCGTAATTTAACAAGCCCATTAACAAGTTAAAAATTAATAATTTTTATACATATGAATTAAAAATTACAGCAAATGTGTCAGAATTACTGAATACATTTTTCAAATGAATATCATACAATGAATTAATGAAATAATTGTGTGTGTGTGTCTATGTGTGTGTGTGTGAGTGGATGGGCCATTCTTCGTCTGTTTCCTGGCGCTACCTCGCTGACGCGGGTAACGGCGATCAAGTACAATAAATAAACAATAATACATTATCTATTTCTTAGAATTGTAAACAAATTCCTTGACGAGATGTGTTGTATTTACGTATATTTACAAGAGTGTTTACAGCCATCTTACCTTGAGGAGTTGGGAGCCGTGAATCCGTTTTCTTTATGTATGGGTCGAACTTCCGAGTCCAGAGGTGGTCCTTCGCTCGAGGACGAGGTTTACGCTACCTTCAATCCGTGGGAAACACGTCAGACACTTAAGGGCTAGGTGTATGGGGGGGGGGGAGGGGGTTATCACTCCTTCAACACACACACACACACACACACACACGAGGGGCTTCCGTGGTGTAGTGGTTGGCGTTGCTGACCACCATGATCCACGCACGGGCACGCCTGGGTTCAACGGAATCCTGGGGGTGCAGCGGTCGGCCCACATCCAACCCAGGTGCGCATCATTCCCCTCAGGCCGGGGCCCGATAAAAATGGGCACCTCCCTTAGACTGTGTGTGTGTGTGCATGGCACATGTCAGCAAGCCGGCAACGTCAGCGCCACTCACACACTGTCACTAACAACATCAAACTAGGGACTGACGAGCCGGCTGGCTGGTCATCAGGTAAACCCTCCCCCCCCCCCATTCCCTCTCCCCCCTCACCCCCTCCCCCTCACCCCCCAACCCCCACCGGCCTCGTCCGTGTGTGTGTGTGTGTGTCACTAGTTAGTAATAACCCGGGGCGGTCCTAAGTACCGAACAGCCAGCCAATCAGAGGTCTGGTTGCATACAATAACCATCCACAAAAACCTCTGGGAACGACCATAATTTGTATCAAAACTGTTGTTGTAAAAGTGAGTTTATATGTATATATATATATATATATATATATATATATATATATATATATATATATATATATATATATATATATATATATATATTTGGAAAACTAAAAAACAAAACAGTAGATTATTGACAAATAAGAATGAAAAAACGGGACGCTATTGACGGAGAAATGGCTAAAATAACAAGAAAAAAAAAAAACGAAGGACTGCTTACAAAAAACGGGATGCATTTGACATAAAAAGAAAACGGATACCATAATAACAAGATGGAGAATACTGACAAAAAACAAACAAACAAACAAAAATAACGAGACTAGCGACAAGAACTTAAAAGCCAATATTGACAACAAAAACAAAAACAAAAAAAAAAAAAAAATGTGCCTTACGCACTGGGGCAAAATTCACCCTTAAGTAGCCATACCGTAGTGGCGTTTTCTGGAGAATGGGATGGAATTGGACGGAACTACAATGTCAATAAATTCGCCACCAGACATCCAAGCCATTTCAAACCAGCTGACGAGCTCATTAACGACCAAACAACCATTGCAAGTAGTTAACTGGCCCGCCAGATAAATAGGTAGAAACATGGGAAATATATATATATATATATATATATATATATATATATATATATATATATATATATATATATATATATATATATGCAAAACTAAAGACCCAGACAACACAGTGTTACTATGTGAGGGGACCCAGACAACACAGTGTTGCTATGTGAGCGACCTAGACAACACAGTGTTTCCCTAAGAGGGTCCTAAGTACCATTGTTTGTATATTTGGGGTTTCAAACTAACACAACGTTGCACTCCCAGGCAACACTGTGTTGCTATATGAGATGACTTACACAACACTGTGTTGCTATATGAGATGACTTACCCAACACAGTGTTGCTATATGGGCTTACCCAACATGGTTTTGCTATATGAAATGACCTACCCAACACAGTGTTACTATCTGAGATGACCTAGCCAACATAGTGTTGCTATATGAGATGACCTACACAACATAGTGTTGCTATATGAGATGACTTACCCAACATAGTGTTGCTATATGAGATGACCTACACAACATAGTGTTGCTATATGAGATGACCTAACCAACATAGTGTTGTTATATGAGAGGTCCCAGCCAATACAGTGTTACTATTTGAGAAGTCCTAGCCAATACAGTGTTACTATATGGGAAGTCCTAGCCAAAGCAGTGTTACTATATGGGAGGTCCTAGCCAAAGCAGTGTTGCTGTCATATGAGTGGGCCCCAGCCAATACAGTGTTGCTGCTGTAAGAGAGTGTTGCCGGCCAACAGTGTTGCTGCTATATTAGGGAACTTAGCCTACAAATGTGTTGCTATATTAGGGAGTGGGCGAGTGTCCCGCCAGACCGTCCAGTGTTGCCATTTGGTGGGGGGTGGGGGGAGCTGCGGGGAATCCAGCCAACACAGTGTTGCTTACACAATGGGGCTCAGGCATCCAAAATGCCAGACGAACGATTGAAACAAATAGAAAGAAAAATATATGGTGTGGTGGAGGCTTTCCATACGCTGCTAATTCCCATAGCGTTCCTGTGTTTCTTTGTTGCCCACAAGCAACAGGCTTGAAGAACCCAATCTCACCCTCAGAGAGAGAGAGAGAGAGAGAGAGAGAGAGAGAGAGAGAGAGAGAGAGAGAGTGAAAAGAGCAACGCGCGACTGTCAAACCATTCGGCATTTATCCGGACCAGAGAGACGCGAAGGGCCAAAGACAAAAGACCGGAAGAGAGAGAGAGAGAGAGAGAGAGAGAGAGAGAGAGAGAGAGAGAGAGAGAGAGAGAGAGAGAGAGAGGAAGAGGGCGTGGCAATCACGTGACACGGACTAGTTGCCAGATACCACCAGTGGTAGGAGGAAGCCTGGGAGGGATGGGAGGGCACAGGAGGGAGGGAGGGAGGGCACAGGAGGGAGGGAGGGAGGGAGGAATGGGAGGGCACAGGAGGGAGGGAGGGAGGGCACAGGAGGGATGGGAGGGCACAGGAGGGAGGGAGGGAGGGATGGGAGGGCACAGGAGGGAGGGAGGGAGGGATGGGAGGGCACAGGAGGGAGGGAGATGGGCCTCGTCAATGTTCTGTTTCGTGTCTGGATTACGTAATGTGAGCTCTCTCTCTCTCTCTCTCTCTCTCTCTCTCTCTCTCTCTCTCTCTCTCTCTCTCCCCTCTCTCTCTCTCTCTCCCTCTCTCTCTCTCTCTCTCTCTCTCTCTCTCTCTCTCTCTCTCTCTCTCCCCATGACTTCACCATGGATCCTTCCCTTCCTCCCACCCACCCCCCCTCCCCTCGCACCCCCATGGATTCCCCCACACACCCCCCACCCATTAATCCCATACTCCCCCTTCCCAAAGCCCCATTCTTATCCCATGACCTCCCCATAATGACCTCTCCTCCTCCTCTTCTTGGCCTCCCCATGACCTCTCCTCCCCATTGCTGCACCCCTCCTCCTCCTCCTCCTCCTCCTCCTCCCCCAATGACATCATCTCCGCATGGCCTCCTCCCCCCACCTTCCCCCATTAACCCACCCCCCCATTAACCCCCACCACCCACTGGTCCCACCTCAATATAACACAAGTGGAACAAGTCAGTGAGAACCAGCCACACTCGGCTACACTTCCCTCCTCCTATCTTCGTGTTCTTCACAGCCAGGGGGTCGGTCGGTCTCCCTCCCTCCCTCCTTCGCTGCAGGTTTCTTTTGTTCTCGTTACGTCCTGGTTTCTAGAAACCCGTCCCGTCTAAATCTTGGTTTCTTGTTCACCTCGCTCCCATCTCTTCTAAAACAAAAGCAGTTACGCGTATCATCTTCGTTTCTCGCTATACTGTAACTTCATATCTTTCTTTGTTTCTCTCTTGTTTTACTGCACGTAAAGGTAATTAAGGCGTAGTTTGATCCAGTGTCAATCTTTCTCTTAATTACTCCTCTACTGTTACTTAAGAGACACTTTGGAGGCTCCTCCTCATGTCAACTCCAAATGCTCGTGTGGCTATTCTTTACATTATCTTTTGTTATTGTGTCTTAAGGTGTCAGTAGCATTATTGTTATCTATATTAAGGTGGAGGGAGGGAGGGAGGGAGGGAGGGAGGGAGGGAGGGAGGGAGGGAGGGGGAGGGAGTGTGTGTGTGTGTGTGTGTGTGTGTGTGTGTGTGTGTGTGTGTGTGTGTCTGTGTGGGGTTTTACTGACATTATTGCCACTGTGGTCTCGGGTCATGCCCTCGCCAATGGGCTTTATTCTCTCGTGTGACAGAGACGGATTTGCATCGCTGGGGATAAGCGATGCTTACGACCGTATGGCACCGTTCGTCTGTGTCATGTGTGTGTGCGTATATATATATATATATATATATATATATATATATATATATATATATATATATATATATATATATATATATATATATATATATAAAACACGACATTAATGATTACTTTAGACCTATATAAGTGTGAGGACTCGCTCTCCCTGATCATACAACAACCGTTAATCTATCATACAAATCTTGATGGGACAATGACACACAACAAGTTCCCAAGTGCACTTTCGTGTCATAATCACATTCATCATCAGGGAAGAACACAAAGAGAGAAAATACAACACTCAGTTGATGTGCATCTAACCTTTATCACGCGCATCATCCAAAACCTCCATGTGTCAAGGTCAATCCAGTACATACAGTGGTAAACCCGCCGATGTCAATAAGGTCGACGATGCAACTGTGGAGGAGAGGGGGGAAGAGGCGTCTAAGCCACACTGGGACTGACCCATTCCGAGCGGGCGGCCGTGGATGTCTAGTTCCACAAGACATGGACCAGCAAAGCTTGCTGGCTGATAGGCTAACACAGTCGAGAGAGAGAGAGAGAGAGAGAGAGAGAGAGAGAGAGAGAGAGAGAGAGAGAGAGAGAGAGAGAGAGTCTCTGTTTACTACCATCAAGGGAGACTAATGAGGTCGCTCATTGTGCCCGTCATATTATTCTACTGTTGGTTCCTGTTGTTGCTCTCCCGTTCGTTCCTGTTGCTCGCCCTTCCCCCCCTCTACTATATATTCCTCGCCACCCTCTTCTTCACCCTCCCTCCCTCCCTACACACACACACGTCTCGTCCACTCCCTAGTTTATTCTCCCTCCCTTTGACGCCCTAGTCAATTACTCCCCCCTTCTAACCACCCACCCCTCCCTAGTAAACCTCCACCCCCTAGTAAACCTTCCCTCTCCCTAGTAAACTTCCCCCCTCCCTAGTAAACTTCCCCCCTCCCTAGTAAACTTCCCCCCTCCTTCCCTTTAATACATGTACAGTAATACCGTTGTAGAACAGTATGTTACCGTTCTAGTGAGGGTGAGGGCGTGTCCAGAAAAGTTCTACCCGAAAACAAAATATCATTTTCCATATTTCTTTAATGATATCTCTCGTGCAATGTCATTACGTCCCATCGTTAACACAACCATCATCATAATCATTTCAACTCTCTCTCTCTCTCTCTCTCTCTCTCTCTCTCTCTCTCTCTCTCTCTCTCTCTCTCTCTCTCTCTCTCTCTTCTCTCTCTCTCTCTCTCTCTCTATCTATCTATCTATCTATCTATCTATCTATCTATCTATCTATATATATATATATATATATATATATATATATATATATATATATATATATATATATATATATATCATACACACTACACATACTTCTCTCCCTTTACTCCCTCCCCACCACCACCCCTGGACCCCCCTATAACCCTCCCTCTCCCCCCTCCCTCTCCTCCTCCACCCTATAAAAACGCTGGAAATATCGTTACGTTATTCATTGGCTCTCTACCCTGCCCAGAGACTCCCCCTCCCCTCACCTCCCCTCACCTACCCTCCTCCTCTCACTCTCTCTCTCTCACTCACTCTCCCTACCTGCCTCTTACACGAAGACCACCTCCTGCATCATCTCCTCCCACTTCCCACCACGCACCATTACCATATTTCCTCATCATTTCCCTCTCCTTAACTCTCTCTCTCTCTCTCTCTCTCTCTCTCTCTCTCTCTCTCTCTCTCTCTCTCTCTCTCTCTCTCTCCCTGACGAGGAGGAGGAGGAGGAGGAGGAGGAGGAGGAGGACCATCTCCTTATACGCTATACTATATACGCTATAGCAGTCTCCCCCTCCCCCCCACCCCATCGTGGTCTCATGAATAACGTTCAAAGTCGAACGCAACGAATGAAGTGAATATATCAACTCGTACTTGAAGGTGGGGGGAGGGGGCGAGGCCTAGGGAGGGAGGGGGGTTCGATCCTTCAAATCCCTCCCTTTCGATGTTGCTGTTCAAACCTTGAGTTTCGAATCGATGTTCAAAAGTTCAGACACAACAAGAGGATTCAACAGGTGAACATCGCAGAATACGAGATTGGGGACTGGTGATGGGAGAATTAAATTGAGCATCAAGGGGTCAAAAAAAAAAAAACGGTTGAAATTGAGACAGATACGATTCAAAATCAAAAAAATTGAGACATGATTCAAAATCAAAAAAAGTTGGGAAAGAATTGAGTATCAAGGGGTCAAAAAACGTTTGAAATTGAGACGGATACGATTGAAAATCAAAAAAAGTCAAGATTCAAAATTAGTCTTTCTTGAACTCAGGTAGCTCTAAGATGATGAGGTGAGGGTCAAAGGTCAGCCAACATTAAAGATAGATTCCATATGGAAAGCACTGTAGATCAGCTCAGTGTTAAACTTATTACTTCAAGACTCAAAGGAATTTTACATAACAATCTAAATATAAATTCTAAATTATAAGAGGACCTCATATCTAAAACTTGTCAAAATTATGGTCAAAATCGAAACAAGGACCCCACAACCCACGTCAAAGACTGCTTAAGTCAATAGGGAGTCAAAATGAAATAGGGAGTCAAAATCAAATGGGGAGT
>NC_092286.1:7934543-7947043 GCF_036320965.1 Panulirus ornatus
GTGTGTGTGTGTGTGTGTGTGTGTACTTTCACCGCGAGCATCGTAGGTTTAACTATTTCACCAGCAGATCTTTCGCTATATCTATCTTTCGTAATGAGTGTGGGTGTTATCATTGGCTCTTATAATTTTGCACAATACTGTCATTATCATCATTATCATTATTATTATCATTATCATTATTATCATCATTATATATCAACCTCTCCCTCTTTCTTTATCAACAGCTGTGTCCCTCAAGGCTTTGCCCCCTGTCCCCTACACTTTTCCTCCATATCCATCAACGATTTCTTTTCTCCCACATATCCAATGCACTCAGTTACGCTGACGACCCCACACTGCAACCCCCTCCACATCCTTCTCTTCTTCCTGCTTCTCCTCCCACTCGATCTCCCAACCCCCCGGTCTCGACACAACGCCCTCTATAGAAGCTGACTTGGGCTAGATACATACATACATTTCACTGGGACAGACGAAATCTAGTGAAGTTTAATGCCTCCCCAAAGATACAGCTTATGAACCATGTCTATTTATATATATATATATCGAAAATCTCTCCTCACATCTTTCCTCTCTCTCTCTCTCTCTCTCTCTCTCTCTCTCTCTCTCTCTCTCTCTCTCCCTTAACGGTTCTGTAAGTCCACCTCTTGACTCAAATGAACATTCTTGGTATTACTGTCACATCCACTCTTGTCTTGGACGCCCCCACATCACTGGAAAAAAGATCTACGTCTGCGTATTTCAACTGACGCCCGGCCTTGATGTGGGACTTCCGTCCGTGACTGGAACCTCCTTCATCGTTAAAAAGAAAAATATAACTTTTATTATCATTATCATAGTTATTGTCACTGTTATTATAATGCCCAAAAATGCCACTCCAGAACGCGTTTATTGGGGCTAATAACAAAAATGCTTCATGTGGGAGCAAGATTTCATTGGTTCATACATACTCGCCATTTCCCGCGCTAGCGAAGTAGCGTCAAGAACAAAAGACCGAGCTTTAGAGTGAAAAATCATATATATATATATATATATATATATATATATATATATATATATATATATATATATATATATATATATATATATATATATATATATTATTTAGGTAGATATAGAGATATTAATTCTTCCTTGCTTTTTCATACTTATACGCTATTTCCCGCGTAGGCGAGGTAGCGTCAAGGACAGAGGACTGAAGCTTAAATAAAAAAAAAGAAAGATTATCATTTGGTTGTTCCTTCCTCTTTTTTTTAAAAAAAAAGTAATACAAGGGGGGAGGATGCGTTTGTCTTGGGGGTTGAACTATGAACTAAAGATGTATAAATGGTAGATAAGGAATGAGCATATATAAATATATATATATATATATATATATATATATATATATATATATATATATATATATATATATATATATATATATATATATCATCCATGTATACAAATTAGAAACACGTCCAACTCAAGACTAGATCGCAAGCAAGAGGTTGGGGTGGGGCGCCTCAACCTCGTTGGGATTCGAGGAACTTCATCGCCTCTTCCTTCAGCGATCCCACGAGGCGTTGCTGGTCAACGTCGAGTATGCTTTCCAGGGGCTTCTTCACCCTCCGTGCTATCATTCTCCTCGCTATGCGCAGGAGGTCTTGCCCGTCGACGTTGACCAAGCTCTCCTCTTGGGAAGGGGGGCATGTTCTCCCTCCCTTAGGGACGTGGACAGGCCGAAGTCGATGACTCGCACTCTAATCTCCCCCTCGGCGCTCGAACTCACGACGATGTTGTTCGTGTGGAGGTCGCAGTGCACATACCCGGCCTTGTGGATCTCCTCCACGGCGTCGCATGCGGCGATGAACACTCTCAGCCGCTGCTCCAGCCCTTGGAACTTAAAGCCCGAGAGGCAAGTCCCGGGCACGAATTCCATGACGAGAGCCGCAGGCGGGGTAGAAGTTGCCCCGTACAGTTTCGGTGCCCCTCCTGCCCTTCCAGTTTCCAGAGGACCTGGAACTCTTCCTCCATCAGGCGGTCCCCTACCCTATACTGTTTGACAGCAACGGTGTTTTAGATGCCTGTGAGTGGACTTGGCAGCGAACGGAACCATGGAAGCGGAAGTGAGTCATAGGATGGGTGAGGGGGAGAAGGTTCTGGAAGCGCTAAAGAATGTGTGGAAAGAAAGAACGTTATCTCGGAGAGCCAAAATGAGTATGCTTGAAGGAATGGTAGTAGTACGAACAATAACATATGGTTGCGGGTTACAGGCAGTGCGAAGGAGGGTGGATGTGCTGGAAATGAAATGTTTGAGGACAGTATGTGGTGTGAGAGGTCGTTTGATCGAATAAGTAACGAATGTTGGATATCATGTTGCAGCCACTCGTCAGTTGAATTGATATAGTACCTTAGGAAATACATTTCTCCGTATAATTATGACTAAATCTGAAAATCATTGAGTGAATGTCGCGTTTACACACGATTTCTAATTTTTCTCCTGCCGACGAGAGATGGGATCACGTATCAATTAATTCAACCAGATCACACGTGTCTTTTATCTTTGGATACAAAGACAGCGAACCAGCTTTTATCTGCTTTCCAAATGATGTGGCTACAGTGTTTTTACACTTCCATTCTTAATGACATGGGATGAATGGGTTCGCCAGGGGTCATCCAGTAACATCAACGCAGTCCAAATGATTTAGTCTTTCATATATCACAGAAGGATCATCCTTTTTTTGTGCAATGACCTCAAAAATTCTTCAACAGGTAAGGTCACGTCAGATTCTCCCTGTCATTCACGTCTGTTGGATAGGACAGACCATACCTGGATATGTCGTCTAGGTATCAATGATGCAGTTAAAAACCCAACATCAGTCATAACCACCTTTGACCAGTCAAAACTAGTTCTGACTAATTTCGGTGGTTTTAAGCACTTAAGCAACGTTCACATACACGCACACAGCTTCTATTGTGATCTCTGTGACCTTGAAACATAAAATAGCAGGTCAAGGTCACACCCCTCTGTTCAGCGAGCGTACTCCGCCCATGGATGATGCACGTCTGTGTCATGCATATGACCTAGTGTGACCTCGGGGTGGTGACTTTGCCTTCGGGGTAAGATACTAATTGCAGGAATGGGTGGTTCTTTACACGTCCCTAGTCTTCCTTCTCCTCCTCTTCCTCATCTCTTCCTTCTTCTTTTTCTCTCTTTCTTCCTCTTCTTCTTCTTCTTCTTCTTCTTCTTGTTCTTCTTCTTCTTCTCTAGTGCAAGAGGCGATGACGGGATTCTGTACGTTGTGGATGACATGCTCACGTCTGTTCATCCACTTCCTCTGGCTCCACACAAGCCAACACTCCGCACCCGTCATTGGGTCATGTCACACCCCCCCCCCCCCCCCCCCCATCCTCCTGTGGGAAGCGCTCCTGTGCTGTTATTTCAAGTCAAACCCCCTCCTCTCTCTCTCTCTCTCTCTCTCTCTCTCTCTCTCTCTCTCTCTCTCTCTCTCTCTCTCTCTTTCTCTCTCTCTCTCTCTCTCTCTCTCTCTCTCTATCTATCTATCTATCTGTCTCTCTATGTCTTTATCCCCTCCTCACTCGAGAGGTCAAGGTCGTGTGCTAAAGGTCAGAGGTCACGCGGGACAAGAGAGAGAGACAGACACACACACACACACGGTCGGGGATCCGGCTCAAGTGAGTCTCATCGTGCAGACCGGAAGCTGTTATACAGTTCAACTCTTAATTGCAGTTGAAGGATTCACCGACTGCCGGTGAAGAATGCTTTGTTGGGTTGACATCCACCTCATTGTTGTTGTTGTTGTTGTTGTTGTTGTTAAGAGAAATGAGGTTGAATTGCCCCTCGAGGAGTCGACCCAAGGGCCCCCGCCCTAGCAACTCACGGTCGGTGCTGGGAAAACTGCTGAGGTTGAGCTCCTAGGACGCCAGTCAAACCAGGGAGGAGGAGGGGGAGCTTTAAATCTTCAAGGGGGTTTCAAGTCGTTGGTAGGATTCGTTTTTTTTTTGTTTTACGACTGCTGTTCGACCAGGTTATTCGATGTCTTTACAGCTGCTGTTCGACCAGGTTATTCGATGTCTTTACAGCTGCTGTTCGACCAGGTTATTCGATGTCTTAACAGCTGCTGTTCGACCAGGTTATTCGATGTCTTTACAGCTGCTGTTCGACCAGGTTATTCGATGTCTTTACAGCTGCTGTTCGACCAGGTTATTCGATGTCTTAACAGCTGCTGTTCGACCAGGTTATTCGATGTCTTTACAGCTGCTGTTCGACCAGGTTATTCGATGTCTTAACAGCTGCTGTTCGACCAGGTTATTCGATGTCTTTACAGCTACTGTTCGACCAGGTTATTCGATGTCTTAACAGCTGCTGTTCGACCAGGTTATTCGATGTCTTTACAGCTGCTGTTCGACCAGGTTATTCGATGTCTTAACAGCTTCTGTTCGACCAGGTTCAAATTTCCTGTGCCTGGGAGGCTGGTGGTGACAGAAGGCCCTGGGAAGACTGGTAGAGTTACGATAGACCTGGGAGGTTGGCAGCGTTAAGCGACCCTACCAGGAAGGCGACCAGTTTTTCGCATTCTTCGGTTGCGAATCGACCATACGACATTGTCCGATCTACATACGGTTTCCACATCACTTAAATCAGGTCCGGTTTCAGGTGTAGTCCTTTTTTTTTGGTCCACGACTCAATCACTTATCCGGTTGTGATCCCCAAAATCCGGATAACCACCTAACCATAGCCAGGGTTCCAGTCATGTAACAACGACCCTCTCACTAAAACAGAAACTCATTTTCATTTTTCATACAACCACAAGGGCGATCTATGGATGCCACTGGCCCCTAAGCTGAGCCTCCTGCTGGCAAATTACAGGAGGCGCCAATGACCTAAACGGACGGTTCTCAAAGGATACGGTCACGGTGCTTGTCATGCGCCCGCCACGGGGTACCGGCATAGAGTTACTGACGGTCGCTCTCGTACTCCACTCCTTGTACCAGGTTGCTGTCTCCTCGGCCCTACCTCACGTACACATGGGTTGCTGGCATTTACCGAGTGTACACACACACAAACACACACACACTAGCTCTCTCCTCTCACACCCCAATCTGTGGTGACTCACACAACATTCTTCACTCTAAGATTCTCATAGCACGTACACACACTCTCTCTCTCTCTTTCTCTCTCTCTCTCTCTCTCTCTCTCTCTCTCTCTCTCTCTCTCTCTCTCATATATCACCCAACCCATTAGCCAATAACCAATGGAGGGCACCACTGGGTCCCTGCCACAGCAAGTTAGTGGTGGTTCAGTAGGAAGCAGCATCAGCAGTACGCACGTCAACCATCATTGCGTCTCCAGATACAGAGCAAAAGATCCAAGTGCTCATTCAGCAGTTGACGCAAGGCTACGTGCTGTTGTAAGTGCGGTGTTAAGTGCTGTCGCAAGTCTTAAGTGCTCCCTACATCAGGCACTCAATTCACTTAACCTCTTAAAGTGCGATTGGTGATGAATGCATGCTTCAGGGACTAAGTGCTTCAGATATAAGTGCTTTACTTATATGTGTTATCATACGTTAAGTGCGATGGCTTGTCTCACGCTTATGTGAATACTGTGGGCTTTAAAAAGTGCAATCTAAGTGTCTTACTAAGTGCATTAAGAGATTCTAGATGAAAAATTCCATAGAGACAAATATATGTCTCATATATATATATATATATATATATATATATATATATATATATATATATATATATATATACATATATATATATATATATATATATATATATATATATATATATATATATATATATATATATATATATATATATATATATATTAGCGAGTCATGGTGTTATACACGACCTCTCTATAGGCGTCTGCAGCCCAAGTGTACGCTGCTTTCAGTAGCAGGGAAATGCAAACGCTTTTGGAATGAGAATGTCTTTGACGAGACTATACTACCTCGCCCAAGATGACTTTATAATTGCGGTATAACCTCGGGTAGGCAGAGTCCGGTAACACCCATTTATTCAAACATACGTATGTTATATATATATATATATATATATATATATATATATATATATATATATATATATATATATATATATATATATATGAGTCAAGCTCACGTCGAAGAGGTAATTCCGCTGCCAGTTCCGAGCTCAGAATAATCAATGGTACAATTACTGAATGCCCGTTGATCCCATCACTGTCATCTCCTGCAGAAGGGACGCGGGCCACTAGCCATTCACTCGCTCCCAAAAAAACACGAGAAATATTCGTTGAATTTACGTATTGAGAGATGTCGTGACACAAGACACAGAACGGTACAATGCCTCAGGTTGTATCTGGTGGCTCAAACCACAGAGTCGTGCCAAGAAATCAAATACTCTGTATAACCTGGCCTCTATATATCTCTAAAACCTTCCTACGAACGTTACAACCTAAACCCACCACAACCCAACGCCTCCCCCTTAGCCGGCGACGCCACAACCTGGCAGCCGCCAGGCTCGCCACACGATAGTAGATACAACATTCATCTTCCATAATGTGTCTTGTAGAAGACATCAGCGGCCAAGGTAGACCCATATGTTGCTATCATTGTTCCGTGTGGTAGGTCGTTAACATGGAAGGGTTGGGTGGGGGTGGGTGTGGGGGGGCTCGAGATGGTCTGGCGAGTAAAGGGTGGGGGTATAAGGAGAGAGAGAGAGAGAGAGAGAGAGAGAGAGAGAGAGAGAGAGAGAGAGAGAGAGAGAGAGAGAGAGAGAGAGAGAGAAGATTGAGGCAAAAGGTAACTTTAAACTGAAATCTGTGTGCGTATATATATATATATATATATATATATATATATATATATATATATATATATATATATATATATATATATATGGTATCAGTTCGCATCTTATTCATGGGAAACCATTTCTGTGGCTTTTCCTGGTAAATGTCTTCTTGGCCCACTCACTCTAACGTCCATCATAATAACAGTCGAGTCTTACGACCTGAGGCTATGGGAAAAGGCATATATATATATATATATATATATATATATATATATATATATATATATATATATATATATATATATTACTCCGGCAGCGATTAGGAAGCCAGCCATGTCTACCAGTCGGGACTACATGTCAAGGATTGTGGTGTTTTGTATCTGTCTAGACAGAATGCGTACTGGGCAGTTGAATGGTGGATATTCAATTTCTTCATTGAGGAAGGTTCACTGAGGAAAGCCCACCTTAAATACAAACAGTTCTGTGATATGACGTGATGTCTGTAAACGCAGAAGATATGCTAGGGGTGCCCAGAGCGCAGATGAAGCAAGTGCGACCCGTATGTGTCTGGGTAGTGCAGCTCCAAACGTGTGTATATACCTAGTGGAAGTTGGAGTTCGCTGGGTGGAGGAAGGACATTATTCACTGTTTGTCAAGTCATTTCCGGGGCGATTAAGCTTCGTGAGTGTGGTATATGCTGCGGGGAGTGAGGGAGCGTGTGGCAAAGGGGGGGATAGATGTGTATAAGTGGCTGCGGTGTGAGGGATGATGGTGAAGGATGATAAGTGGATGATTAAGTGGGTTCGGTAATAAGGGTTTAGTGCTATGGCACACCATGATGACGTCAAGAGTGTATTGCGAAAATTTAGTGTCCATTTGCACATGGTCTCGACTGACATGTGTAATTAAGTGAAACTTCTATTTCCTCCGCTGATTTTTATTTACAAGTATTTTACCGACTTTTGCATGAATAACGCATTTCAAAACATGCAAGTGTTCAGTGTCTAGGGTTGCAAAGCGACTGGCGATTATTCTGTTATGTGTGGTTTGAAGCTCTTATATATATATATATATATATATATATATATATATATATATATATATATATATATATATATATATATATATAGAATACCACTTATATAGGATATAGGAGCGTTCATACCATCAGCCCACTGAGAGGACGGGAGATGGAGGAACTGCATCGTTGCGTATATCACGCGTGTCAACAAACAAATAAACAAACAAACACACAAAGAAAACAAAGGAGGACCTTAGTCTTAAAAGGGTGTTACACTACCCAGGACGACAGAACACGACCTAGACGATCGAGAGAGAGAGAGAGAGAGAGAGAGAGAGAGAGAGAGAGAGAGAGAGAGAGAACAAGAGAAACACTATGAAATATATCACCTTACCCTTGTGTTTGGTTGGTTCCGGCCGGTGGGCACAAAGGGGGTGTGGGTTAGTGTGGGTGGGTGGGTGGGTGGGTAGGGAGGTGGGCGGGTGGGTAGGGAGGTGGAGACACTGAAACATGAACATCTCTGGACGTCTCCCACATACTATTACTCAAGGTGACCGTCGCTATCAAACGTTCTCAGAACGTTTGAACGTTTACACGACTTGCCCCAACACTTACCATACGATCGATATGGCAACACTGGAATACACCTGTGTGTGTGTGTGTGTGTGTGTGTGTGTGTGTGTGTGGAGGGAGATGGACAGCGGGTATGTGAAATGTGGTCGTTTCAAGTTCAAGAGTACGAATATCAACCTCTTCATAGTAGGATTCTCATCTTTATGGACGAATACTGACTGGCAACGTTACATGGCACTGTCTGTGTATCTGACACACACACACACACACACACACACACACACACACACACACACACACACACACACCTGTTCTACATTCATGAATAATGAAACATCTGTCAGTCCTATATTGATAAAAGGTATTTACATCAACACTTTATGCACGACACGAGAAGGCTGGCAGACTGGGACGACCGCACGACCACTAGGGTACGACTGCACGACCACTAGGGTACGACTGCACGACCACTAGGGTACGACTGCACGACCACTAGGGCACGACTGCACGACCACTAGGGTACGACTGCACGACCACTAGGGTACGACTGCACGACCACAGGGGCACGACCGCACGACCACTAGGGTACGACTGCACGACCACTAGGGTACGACTGCACGACCACTAGGGTACGACTGCACGACCACTAGGGTACGACCGCACGACCACTAGGGTACGACCGCACGACCACTAGGGTACGACTGCACGACCATTAGGGTACGACCGCACGACCACTAGGGTACGACCGCACGACCACTAGGGTACGACCGCACGACCACAGGGGCACGAGCGCACGACCACAGGGGCACGACCGCACGACCACTGGGGTACGACTGCACGACCACTAGGGTACGACTGCACGACCATTAGGGTACGACCGCACGACCACTAGGGTACGACTGCACGACCACTAGGGTACGACCGCACGACCACTAGGGTACGACCGCACGACCACTAGGGTACGACCGCACGACCACTGGGGTACGACCGCACGACCACTGAGGCAAGACGGTTCAACAAACCCTTGAGCACGATGATGTTACAACCCTCTGAGCACGTAACCAAAGGTCGTATCGTCGTGCAAAAAGGTCGTACTTGTCGTACGCAAAGGGTCACAACACGTCGTACCTAAGGGTCGTATCCGTCGTACGCAGAGGGTCACAACACGTCGTACCTAAGGGTCGTATCCGTCGTACGCAAAGGCTCACAACACGTCGTACCTAAGGGTCGTACCCGTCGTACATATACCACAAAGGTCGTACCGATGCGTCGTACCCATTCCCTTCCTCTCGTGCGCTGCCCTTCACCACCAGGCCCATCACCACCGGTCGTCTTTGTGACGTGTGCATTGTTAGCCTCGCCTCTCCCCCCGCGCGCGACGAGCCAATCCTCCGGGTCCTTAAGTCTTATGAGGACGTGTTGCGCAATATCCCACCCAACCCCCAACCCTCCCTCGCCGCCCCTCGCTCCCCCACTTCCTTCCCCAACTTCCCATCTCTCCCCCGTGTGTGTGTGTGTGTGTGTGCAGACAGGGATGGGTCGGGTACATTTGTTCGTAGATAGGCTGGTGAGAGAGAGAGAGAGAGAGAGAGAGAGAGAGAGAGAGAGAGAGAGAGAGAGAGAGAGAGAGAGAGAGAGAGAGAGAGAGAGAGAGAGAGAGAGTGTGTGTGTGTGTAACAGGGGAAAAAGTTATAAGACACGACAGTGGGCCAATACTTCCTCGAGGAGGAGGAGGAGGAGGAGGAGGAGGAGGAGGAGGAGGAGGAGGAGGAGGAGGGAAGAGAAACTTTACAACAGCAGAAACACTGCAGCCGTGTGTTGTATCAGACAATGGCGTCAGATACGAAATAATGAAAAACTCTTGTCCCGTACTTTCTGATAATTGCACCAGGGAATTGTGTTGTCCCAATACGACGACAATGTGATGACATATTGAACGATGGATTCTGATATTATTACATGCTATGTCAAATTTTTCGCTCACTATATATATATATATATTGCAACTAGTACCACAATGTTTCATCTACTTCCTCACAGTTTCATCTAGAATTGTGGTGTTTTAACTGGTTGCCATAGCGTTTCACTCACTACCACTACACATGGCACCACTCCACCCATTACCACTATATATATCATCACTCTACCCATTACCACTACATATATCACTACTCCACCTATTACCACTACATATATCACTACTCCACCTATTACCACTACATATATCACTACCACATCAATTACCACTACATATATCATTACTCCACTCATTACCACTACACGTGGCACCACTCTACCCATTACCACTACATATATCATCACTGTACCCATTACCACTACACATGGCACCACTCCACCCATTACCACTACAGATATCACTACTCCACCTACGACCACCACGTATCATGGCTCCACCACACACCACCACTACACACACCGACAGTCCACCCACTACAGTAGCCTCCCCTCAACACTCCACCCACTACAGTAGCCTCCCCTCACCACACCACCTACTACAGTAGCCTCCCCTCACCACACCACACCACTACAGTAGCCTCCCCTCACCACACCACCCACTACAGTAGCCTCCCCTCACCACACCACACCACTACAGTAGCCTCCCCTCACCACACCACCCACTACAGTAGCCTCCCCTCACCACACCACACCACTACAGTAGCCTCCCCTCACCACTCCACCCACTACAGTAGCCTCCCGTCACCACACCACCCACTACAGTAGTAGCCTCCCGTCACCACACCACCCACTACAGTAGCCTCCCCTCCCCACTCCACCCACTACAGTAGCCACCCCTCACCACACCACACCACTACAGTAGCCTCCCCTCACCACACCACACCACTACAGTAACCTCCCCTCACCACTCCACCCACTACAGTAGCCTCCCCTCACCACTCCACCCACTACAGTAGCCTCCCCTCACCACTCCACCCACTACAGTAGCTTCCCCTCACCACTCCACCCACTACAGTAACCTCCCCTCACCACACCACCCACTACAGTAGCCTCCCCTCACCACTCCACCCACTACAGTAGCCTCCCCTCACCACACCACCTACTACAGTAGCCTCCCCTCACCACTCCACCCACTACAGTAGCCTCCCCTCACCACACCACACCACTACAGTTGCCTCCCCTCACCACACCACACCACTACAGTAACCTCCCCTCACCACACCACACCACTACAGTAGCCTCCCCTCACCACACCACCCACTACAGTAACCTCCCCTCACCACACCACCCACTACAGTAACCTCCCCTCACCACTCCACCCGTAGCGCAGTCCCTAACCGTATAACATTACCTTTGACCTTGCGTGCGAGGTCCCCCGCCACCCACACCAGGGCAAATATGGCTCCAGGATGCGGGTTGGTTCCTACTGACCTCCCCCCACTTCCATAAGAAGATGTAATTACGGTCAGTTTTCCCCCTCAACTCCATGGAAATGAAATTGTGTATACGAGTGAGTCAAGGCCCATGTGTAAGAGGGTACAAAACCCCTGATAGCGAGATGGAACGACCCTTGACCTGACGAACAGGCTACCCTCGAACTGCAAAGATAAGGTCTCTCTCTCTCTCTCTCTCTCTCTCTCTCTCTCTCTCTCTATCTCTCTCTCTCACGAAGCAGTCACTCTTCGCTTCGCCCGCGTAAAAAAAAAGAGAGAAAAAAAAACCCGACCCTGGCATCAAACAACGACCCACAGTAACGACCCAATCTGGTTATAACAACGACCCACAATAACGACCCAATCTGGTTATAACAACGACCCGGGCATGTGTGCGACAACAGGTACGAGCAGCTACACCTGGTTGTGAATTCTCACAACATAACAACATCCAGCAAGTCTAAAACAACATCCACTTAAGACGATCCAGGTCAATGGTTGTTTGGAGGAGGGGGTGTTGGGGGCAAGATACGACCTGATGTCGCAACTCAGTGTGATGATAACGTGAGAAATATACGACTCGAGTGACGGACTGGTATGGGTGGATGAGATGACCTCACTCACTTCACGGGGCCACGTAAGGAGGGGCGGAAGGGATGAAGTGAGAAAGATGCACTTACGATAGTGAGTGGGTCAATGTTTATCACAGTGTT
>NC_092286.1:7949543-7962043 GCF_036320965.1 Panulirus ornatus
GGATCTGTGGCTATAGGTGGCTTAATGTGTGACTATAGATTGCTCAAAGTGAAATGCAAAAGTGAGGTTCTGATCCTAACATAGGGTGTTGGTAGTTGGTTATGTACTAGTTTGATGGGAGGGGGTGGCCAAAGCTGTGCACAAATGGAGAGGCGAACGTGTTAAAGTGAAATTATATACAAGACGTTTCTTTTGTTTTCGAGTGGTGCGTGTTCATGCTGGCTGCGCCTCCGGTGATCGCTCGTGAGTGCTCTCTGTTGTGTGGTGGAGGGTGGGTCTGTATGACAGTCATGTTTACTATCTGAAAGGTAGGTTGGGGACGACAAGTTTCCACCTACCCGTGACGACACAGGATGACGCCGCCCGCCCGCCCGCCCGCGGCCGCCCTGCCACCGCCCCTCCTGACGGAGGAGGACAGCAGCAACGAGGTTCGATCTCAGGATGGCCATCATCCGTCGCGCTGCTTCCCATGACGCGCCGCTGTGCCTCCTGCAGGAGAAGGTGCCCGCATCTCCCTGCTCCTGGGCGTGGCGCAGGCCCCCCTCTGTCTGTGCGTGAAATACGTTACCGGACTCCGCCTACTTGTGGTGACGCCGCGAATGGAAAGAGTCACCTTCGGCGAGGCTGTGTCATCGAAGTACAATCTCGTCGAGGAACGTCTCACTGCAAAAGGAGGCCATCCTTTCCCTGCTGCTTACGGTAGCGCAGCCCTGAAGCTGCAGTAACCCCTTGAGAAGGGGCCTTGGGGCTCTATAATAATGATGACAATAAATTTATAAACATATATAAATAAATAAATGAATAAATAAATAAATATATATATATATATATATATATATATATATATATATATATATATATATATATATATATATATTAGATAGTAGACCAATACATGGACATACAGATACACAGACAGACAAACAGACATACAGAGCGACAGACAGATAGATAAACGTGTATATAAGCACAGTATGTGTGATAATAATTCTGTTCAATATTTAGACAAGAAATGACCATCAAGTGGGAGCAGTTGGGACAAGGTGGTGGTGGAGGGAGGTGGAGGGGCTGGCAGAGCTGGAGGGAGCCACTCTGGAGGGCTGTCGTAGGTTGGGGGGGGGGGGGGGAAAAAAAGGAGGAGGAGGAGGAGGAGGAGGAAGGGGGCTTTCTGAAGACTGTGAAAGAGGCAGAATCTCTCTCTCTCTCTCTCTCTCTCTCTCTCTCTCTCTCTCTCTCTCTCTCTCTCTCTTCTTCTCTCTCTTCTTCTTCTTCTTCTTCTTCTTCTTCTTCTTCTTCTTTCCCTCTGCTAATGGAAAAGTGTTAATAAAAAATAAGAGTTGAATGACGAAACTTACGACAGGAAAAAGAAAAAAAGGAAGAGAATCAGGAAGAGGGAAAGACTATCCAACCCCATCATGGAAGAAGAGACATCAAGACTCCAAGTGAGGAGAAGGAGAGGACGACATTTTCTACAGAAAGAAATTGAGGTGTGGTGCTTCGCTGACGGGGAGGTGTGACAGATCCTCTGATAGACAGAAGAGAGGATTCAAGACGGGTGATGGACTTGAAGCTTTTAGACAGAGAGTAGACATTAGCAATACCAGGGAGTTGGATCCAACCTGTGAACAGATAGGTGAGTGAAGGGGGGGAAAAAAAATAAAAAAAGGTCTTTGTTGTATCATGTTTCTAGGGACCAGTTTGAACGAAGTGGGAGAGACTGAGGAACAATTCTGGCAAAGTTCAAAAATAAGAAGACAAAGAATCCACATAAGTACATTGTGGATTACGAAGGTAAAAAACCGTCGTGGGAAAGATTAGGGTGGAGGGGGTGGGTGAGGAGGAGGTGGAGTGGGGGGTGAGTGAGGGAGCGGGAGGAGGAAGAGAATATCTCTCAGTCTTGATCCTGGAGAGAAAGATTACCTTTGGGAATACCATTTATCCGGAAGGAGAAGAGGATTACAATACCTTACAGACTAAAGAGAGACGGATTACATTTCAGAGGGAGGCAGAGAGCGAATTCCATTCGCAGAGTGGTCCAGGAGGCCAAGTACATCTGGGGAGAAAGCCACTGGGGACAAAATTACATTAAATGAGTTGCTTCAGGGGCGAGTTATAACTGGCCAAACGACCCGCAGGTTTAATGAGTTGCATTTGGGTGAGTTTATCATTTAAGGAATAAGTTACAGCCACCTACTGTATTTACTTTGGGGAGGAGAGAGGGAGAGGAGGGGAGTCAATGAGAAGTAAAAAGCGTAACTGTACTGACGTAAAAGAGATTAAGGTAACTCCCCAAAGGAGGATCACATCACAGACCAAATCACTGGAAAGGGGATCCTCCACCTGATAGCATTCGAGCTTAGCTTCTTGGGGGATTGAGAGGAGGGGGGGGCGTATTTACAAGCGTAATGATGACCATCTTAGCGGGCGTGAGGCTCAACCTGAGTTACACGAGAGAGAGGATGAAAATCTCAGCACATATAAATCATTAGTCTGCATTTAGGGGGGAGGTGGATTAGAGAGAGAGAGAGAGAGAGAGAGAGAGAGAGAGAGAGAGAGAGAGAGAGAGAGAGAGAGAGAGAGAGAGAGAGAGAGAGAGGTGGACCTAGGCCAGGAAATGCTATGAAAAGGGTCTGTCTGATACGGTAGGATAGAATCAGATACTCGTAAATCAAGTGGGATCTAACGAGGGCGTGTTAAAAAGGTTTGGATCCTTATAGCCAGTGTTGGAATAGCTCCAGGTGATGGGAAAAAAAAAAAACATTCTAAGAAAAGATTAAGAGACTTGAATGCTACTGAGGATGCTAAATGGAATTTTAAGGTTGAGAAATATGGAATGGGGTCTATATGTTTTTTTCTACTGCTGCTTATATATATATATATATATATATATATATATATATATATATATATATATATATATATATATATATATATATATATATTCAGGGACAGAGGCTAGAAAAAAAATGAAGATTGAATCTTAAAAGCTTATAATGTGTTTAGACATACCTTCTCTTACCTTAGGTAACCTGAGAAATACCTTCCCTTACCTTGGGTAGCCTAAGACATACCTTCCCTTACCTTAAGCAGCTATATAAGACATGGCATAAACCTCACCTTACCTAACAAATGTGATTAGGTGAACCCTTATCTCAAGCAATATAAGGTATTAGGTAAACTTTACCTTAAGCAGGATATGGTATTAGGTAAACCTTATCTCACGCACCATAATGTATTACGTAAATCTTACCTTACGCATCATAAGGTAACCAGGTAAGGGTTACTTTACGCATCATAGGGTAACCAGATCTGAGTTACTTTACGCATCATAAGTTATCACAAGTCTGCAGTTATAAGCTGGATAAACATAACCGCGAAGAGTTATAGAAACAAGGGAATCTTATTCAACAAAATGGGGGAAAAAAAGGAGATTCTTCATATAGACAGAAAACATGTATATAGAAGTTAAATGAACCTTAATTACATTATCTATAGATATCTACAAAACCCTACGTTCCCTTAATAAGTAATAATATACTGTGTGTTTGCAAACCATGGACGTGCGCATTCCAGCTATGAAAAAAGAGTGTTAGTTGGCAGTGAGAGGTGGGGAGAGCTAGGGAGAGGGAGAGGGAGAGGTGCAAGGGAAGAGGGAGGAATTCCAATGGGTTACACCGCGAGCCAATCGAGTGTAACACCCCGTTCGAAGCAAGTTGTGAGCTGCTTCGAACTCAGAACTCGCGAAGCTTCTCTTTTGAAGTTGGACCCCTCTCTTTCTTCTCTCTCTCGAGGATAAAAGAGATTATCTTGGTCTTAAGCTTCACCAGGTTGGATTTAAACACTTGCAGTAACGATAGATAAGTAAGGCTATAAAGATTATCGCTTCAGTCTGATGTAACATTTGAAACGGTTTATCTACTGTTCTGAGGACATTCCCTATACGAAGGGTGAAGCTTCGAATCACTTCCAGTTCCGGCGATGAGGGGATAACAGACCCTAGTCCAGTCCTGGCAATACCTGGGCGTCTGGACTCGAGGCTGAATGATGCAACCAAAGAAATGGTGTGCAAACGTTCAGCTCTGGTTAAGAACAAGTCTAGACTTTGATGAACTGCTTGTTAACAACGTTATTAAATGTTAACAACCCATTTAGAGGGCATAGAATGACAGACTTTATATCGACTAAGTTTTGGTAACACTTGATGAAAAAGTTATCAGTTTTGCAGACTAATTATTACATGTAAAAGTCAAAGTCTAAGTGTAAATGATACTTTCGAATCATTAACTTCAATGTATCCGGCATGGGTAACTGGTTAGACGACTGAGCTAAGAATCCACAGTCCCCAGGATCGAATCCACGTTCATTTTATTCATTTTTGACCACAAACACCTATCGTAATGTCTGCAAAAAGAATATTTACATATGAATACATATATCTATATATATATATATATATATATATATATATATATATATATATATATATATATATATATACTTACATATGGGTCATAATCATTTATGAAAGTGAAATACGCGAAGTCCTTGGGTCAAAATGGTCACTGGAAGACCTCACCTGCGCTTGACCTTTTGACCTGTGGGTGGTGGAGAGGAAGAACATCCCTCACCCTCTCCCAAAACCCCTCTCTCCCAAGGCAGCCATAGAAAAAAAAAATATATATATATATATTCCAAGCACTAGATACAAGCAAACACAAGTCAACTAAGTGAGCGTATATCTACTTTTCAGCAAATGCTTTTCTTATCTTTTTTTTTTGGCCATCACTAAAATCATCCAGCGATCCTCTTCTACTCGGTTCTGAACACACGCCAAGACCTTCGAGGCAAACCTACGTTGCAAGCCCTGAGGAAGGAGGCCATTACAAGTGTCATGTGTACACAAACCCCTTTCTTCATCAGAGGGGGGTTGTGAAGGTAGCAAGGAGGGAGGGTTGTGCTGGAGTTGGTGGAGGGGCGAAGGGGAAGAGGGGGCGGGGGACGACGGTGATGGTTGTAAGAGGGGAAGGGAGGGGAGGGGAGGGGAAGATGATACATATCAGGAGGAGGGAGAAGGGGAGGAGGGAGAAGGGGACGTGGTGTGTGCTGGGCGTGTGCCCACGTCTCCTGACGGTGCTGGCTGGCTAGCTGGTTGTCGGAGGCCAAGGGTGTGTGTATTTGATGCCCAGACCAACTTTAACAATGCCATCAGACACGCAGCGTGGTGGCGGGGTGGGGGGGGGGAGGTTGGTGGTGTGGAGAGATACATCACCAGTGGGCGTGGTGATGGGGCGGAAGAGAGAGAAGTTGTAAGAGAGAGAGAGAGACAGAGAGAGAGACAGTGGGAGAAGGGGGGAGCAGCCTTGTAGTGATGGGCTACAGGAACTTCAGAAGAGACACTGAAGCCTTTCAAACGGGCTGCTGTAACCCCAAGTGTCTGGCACTGGAGGGTGACGTGAATAAATCTATGATCATAATGCATAAGTGAGTGAGTGAGTGGGTGACTTAGGGGGCTATTGGTGTTGGCATAGATCAAACATAAGAATAAATCTAAATGTAGCTTGAACTTGCATCTAATATATATATATATATATATATATATATATATATATATATATATATATATATATATATATATATATAGGAAACTAGTGAAGTGAAGATGATTTAAGAGCAAACGTGTGTCCATATGTATTTGTGTCACTAGATAATACGATGCGATATATATGCCTTTTTAAGGGATGATTTCGAGCACATGCCATCGCTCATGCAGTTCGAGAACCCACAGACCCTTTCAAACAACCATTACCACAATTCAAAAAAAAAAAAGGGAGAGAGAGAAATAAGAGAGATAGACACAGACAGTTAACACATATCATCCCTCTAGCTAGCTCGTTCCTTCTCTCTCTCTCTCTCCCTCTCTATCTCTCTTCCTCTCTTCCTCTCTCTCTCTCTCAGCATCACCAGTGCGTCAACCATCGGCCTCCCAGAGCGGGTTGTAGGCCCGTGTCTACCTCATCAAGGCGACAGAAGGAACTACCACCCTCACACTCGTTAGGCCGAGGATCAGCGAGGAATATATGACCACGAGAGAGAGCAAGAGAGCAAGAGAAAAAGATAGAGAGGAGAGCAAGAGAAAGAGAAAGAGAGAGAAGAGAGAGAGAGAGACATGGTGATGTAGGGAAATGATCACTAGGCTTGTTTAAGGATGTTTGGGTATCGCAATGGTTGTTGTAGGCAGTGAGGGGGAATATGGTGGTGGTGAAAGGGGTTTAAACATAATTCTCTCCTCTATTAAAAAAAAAATATTAATGAGAGTAAACGCGGTTACCCCTTAGCTCGAACCTTGTGTGTGGGTGTATGTGTGTGTGTGTGTGTGTGTGTGTGTGTGTGTGTGTGTGTGTGTGTGTGACCTGCAGAAGCAATGGGAACTCCACAGGGAAAAGCAGACATGAGCAGTGTGGTGGTGGTGGTGGTGTGCGGGCGTTTGCTGAAATCAGACTAGGAAACTTACCATTGCCAACATGGTACTCTGCAGCTACACGCGTGCAATGTAAAAACAAAAGTGATTAATAACAATGGGTTAGGTTAGCATTATCATGTATATATATATATAGAAATATAGACATATATATATGTTATATATATATATATGTGGGTAGCATCATCTCTGATCTATTTATGGTTAGTTACAACAATTATATGAGGGTTTGAAGCAGTCCTGGTCACGAACCCATCCTACGGAAATCTGGTGAAATTGGAATGAGAACATTGAACAAACACAGGGATCTAAACTTAAGTCGAAAATCCTCCGCCTTTAAGCGCGCGGAAGTACGACCCTGAGGCACGTACAGGTAACACGACCCCCTTGAGCAAGGTTGTTACGACCCCTTGGATATATGGGAACCTGACCTCTTGACCCCTGACGACACCTTAAGTAAGGTCATACAACCATACCCAAAGGTCTCGAACCCGTGTGTGTATGTGAGGGAGGCGGGGGGGTCGTGTTCGATGGTCGTAACCAACATGATTCATGGTCGTACCGCCGCTGCGCCAAAGGGGATCAAACACCTTATGAAGAGAATTGAAACCTCTTATCTTTTTTTTTTATATATACCTTCTGGACTCGAGGTTACGAGGCTGATAAACTATCAAATATTGCTAGAAGTTAATGATCATAACCCGATAGAGAAGTGATCATAACACCACCCCCTGGCAATATCTATACATCAGCTCCCGTCACACACACACACACACACACACACAGAGGAGACACTGACGCGGGAGAGGTGAAGCGGAGGATCAACACATACTCACCTGGCCATCATCTGTGCTACCCAGAATGGACACTTCGCTCCCGTGTCAATAGGATTAACGAGAGAGGTAACTTGGGTCGCTATGGCAGTGACGTGATGGTGCTGCTCTCTGGCGGCACACACAAGCATTTACGTACTCACTCCTCCTCGTTCGTACATGTCTCGCTCTCAAAGGACTTTATAGAATTTACTACAGAATCAAAACCTCTTAAGCCGGCGACTCGACGAAAGATGCTAAGAGAAAACATATTTCGAAATCTTGTGTGAAGTATATATATATATATATATATATATATATATATATATATATATATATATATATATATATATATATATATATATATATATATATATATTCGTATTTTCTCTAAATTCTCGCGTAAGTCTGCCAGTTAACATTACAGTGTATACACACAATGTAAGGCAAAGAGAAAAAAAAAATGTTTTTGCGTACACATTAATGCGTCTTTCATAATCATTATCATCTTTGTATAGCGTGATCGAGTTAAATAAACTAATTATCTCATCCTTGGGGTAATTACACGCATTCATCATTAACAGCTTCCTTCCTTCCTTCCTTCCTCCTCCTCCTCAGACAGACGTCGCGGTCAAATGGAAGGGAGAGAGAAAGAGAGATACAACATAAGGACAGATTATCACTCTCTCTCTTGAGAGAGAGAGAGAGAGAGAGAGAGAGAGAGAGAGAGAGAGAGAGAGAGAGAGAGAGAGGGAGAGAGAGAGAGAGACGTCTCGCTTTCAACATAAAAAAAAGAAAAGACCTTTCCTGGGGTCTTTTTGTAGACATACCCCCTGGAGGGTGCCAACCCAACAAGCACAATTCCATGGTTCGCTTGTTAAGCCACGACAATGCCATCCGGGTAATTAGCCGCCAGCAGACTAGGCCATGGATACGAGCTTCTAAGTCAACGTGGACGATTTAAGTAAATCTCTCATATTTTTTTCTTTTCTTTTCTTTTCTTTCTAAAGAAACTCGTGTGGAGTTAGGACCGACCACCTCATCCTACACCCATTGTCGAATATTGTAGCCACTCTTACTCTGAGACGAAATTTAAAGTTGGTATGAAAATATTCTAGTCTTAAAAAAACCCCTGGTCTTCGTATTGTCACTGAGAAGGTTCATATCTTGACTGTGATTATGAAGACGGAGGGGGTTCAGGGTGGGGGTGTGGGGTGGAGGAGGCGTATGAGTGACTACTGAGTTTATAATGTTAAACCGGAGTAAAAAAGAAAAACCCAAGGTGAAGAAAAACAGGATTTACGGACTTCTCCAAACCACTTGTGGTGGTTGTGGCTCGTTACGAGGGACTATGTGTGACGCAGTGAGTCGTACCGTCCTGCTCAAGGGTCGTACCGTCGTGCTCAAGGGTCGTACCGTCGTGCTCAAGGGTCGTATCACCGTCGTGCTCAAGGGTCGTATACCGTCGTGCTCAAGGGTCGTAACCGTCGTGCTCAACGGTCGTATACCGTCGTGCTCAAGGGTCGTACCGTCGTGCTCAAGGGTCGTAACCGTCGTGCTCAAGGGTCGTATCACCGTCGTGCTCAAGGGTCGTATCACCGTCGTGCTCATGGGTCGTACCGTCGTGCTCAAGGGTCGTACCGTCGTGCTCAAGGAGGTATACGCTCCTAATGGTAAACATTCGATTAGAATGATAATCAAAAACACGCCTCAGTTATGCGTCTTAGTACCAATTTTACAAGTTAAAGCTGCTCTCCGAACACATTCAATGAAACGCTATCATATTCACTATCAAATTATGATCATTATCATACTAATCATCACCATCTTTCAAAACGATCACTCTCATCATTACTATAATCGTTGAATACTCATATCATAACTCACCATCATCCACTCGCTCCTATGCCGGAGTGTTGGCTCTCTCTCTCTCTCTCTCTCTCTCTCTCTCTCTCTCTCTCTCTCTCTCTCTCTCTCTCTCTCCCTTCTACAGCTATTACTCCCGTTCCTTTATCTGTGGCCTGGTTGCGTTGTGTATACCCCACCAATCAGTCAGTAGCTTGACCACGTCGTCATACTGGGGCACCAGCCACCGCGTCGCACGGGTACTGCGTTTTCTGTGGCCAAACTCGAAGGGGATGTCTGTTTCTTTCCTTCCACCGCTTAACTTTGGAAATTCTTTCTTCTTTTATCTTTTTTCTTCCTTTCCTTCTCGTGTCTTTCTTAACAGCTTTTAACCACCTGTTCCAAAACTATTAAATGTATTTCTCTTCTTTTATTCTCTATCAAATTATCTTTTATGTTTGATGGAAGGAACTCCCACTTTTTGGGATCTAACCAGATCCTATGGCACAGAAGACAAAGAAGAATCCTCATTATGTTCAACATATCTATTACTTGGTCTATTAGTCTTTATAATTTTGTCTATAGTACTAATTTTCTCCTTTCACGTTATATTATGATTTCTTCGGCTCTTCCAATTCAGGACGAGATGAGCACAAACGTGTCACCAAGTGGTCTGAGTAAACCCATTAATCATTATCAAAAACCAAATGAAAATCAATAAATTTCATTATCGTAAGGAAGGTCTCACACCCATACGAGTGAAACATGTTTCGAACCGGTACGGAATATGTTTCGAACCGCCCCTCCGCTGCTGCTTCGGTCTACCATCCATCATCGTTCCATTAACTGAGCGATGCTGAACGTGGAAAAATGGCAACCATCTCTGATTCGCACGAGTAGAGAGGGACGGGGGTCTGGTTACAAAGTCTCGAACTGCCATTACTCCGAACCATCATCGCTTCGGAGCCCCGAACCACGGTGGAATGATTCACAGACTTCAGTGATTCACTTGAACACTCGCTAACAAACTTCGCGTCATCACTCGCTAAACTTTTAGAAAGTTTTCGATACTTCAGACAAGACGAACATTCTATAGACCTCTATACTACACCTCCCATGGGATATCACTATTTTCTAACTGGAATCAAATGTTTCTATGTTGCGTCTAACACTGATATCAAGATGATTAAATTCCACACAGACATATAGATCATCAGAAACCTTTATTCTTCTGTAACTCATGGTTTAACACAACCTCTCTATAAATACCTGGACTACATAGGACCCTATGTACTCTACTTACATATTCTTACTGACAAATACCACTAATAAAACAATGATACATATACATACATACATATATATAAATATATATATATATATATATATATATATATATATATATATATATATATATATATACAGACATGTCATATAACAGAGGTACACGCCCGTCATACCCAAGTAATCAATTACACCAGACAATGATTACTTAGTTGTTACTAACGCCTATGCAAGTAATTACTGACACGTAATCATCAATATCTAATCACATAATTAAGCATTACATATAACATGTATCTAAACATATACCAAATATGATTGCGAATACTCATAGACACATACATAGATATATTTAGTCAACAAAGCAAATTAGTTAAGTTTACCATTTACAATCATGGAAGTTAAAATACTTTAAGAGGGTTAGTACATATAGATACAAATACAGCTACATAGAAAGATTATATACATATATATATATATATATATATATATATATATATATATATATATATATATATATATATATATATATATAGATATATATACAAAGATAATTATAATACATCAAATGCGAAGCTTGAGGCAGATATATATATATACGGGAGTAGAGAAACACGAAGAGAATTTAAGTTACACATTGATGGCATAGTTAAGCTGGCCAACAGTCTACTTAGAAGAGGTCGGAGCACCCATGCACCATCGCTGTTCAAAGCAAGGACGACACCATCACCTTCATCCCAACCACCTACTTACAAGTCACTTACGTGAAACTTACAATGACGAAGGAAAAAGCGAGACGAGGTCAAAGACGTTGCAAGACACACAAACACTCCCTCTCGTACGTCAATGATGTTTACATACATACATATATATATATATATATATATATATATATATATATATATATATATATATATATATATATATATATATATGTGACGTCTCTTTTGTTCAGACAAGGAAAAAAAACTTAAATAACACTTGAAGCAGAAGGACAACCAAGTGAAGGTGGATCTTCACTTAGAAAGACATTAAGCCACACTTAGAGACAACACAATTGCAGACAGGTCACCAAACACCGTCGGAACAAACAGACTACCCATTAACTACCCTTAACGACACAATTAACCATTACTTATAAGACACCACAGCTACCGCATAACACGAACTGTTTTACTTATAAACAGCCACGGCCGACACTTACAAATGCTTACAAATAGCCAAATCTTACTTACAGAACGTAAAGGCGTTAATTGAAAAGACAAGGAGCTCTTCACTTAATAATGTGAAAATGCATTCAACACACCCACTTTACAAACCCCAATCTATCAAACAAAGGCCTTTTATAAGACAAATGGATCAGATCTCACTTAAAACATCATCCAGAACTTATAAAATACTATACCACACTTATGGAACCCGAGCTTCCCTTAAAGACACAATATAGAAATCCTAAGACATTAATACCTCCTTAAACAAGTACCAGAGCTTACTGCACACCATCAATACTTAAAAAAGAACGGAGCACTTTTAAACAACCACACAATCTTCATAATCCACCAACTTACTAACTTACACTTACAAAACATCGCCCCAAGTCTCTTAAATGAAATCTAAGTGAAAACATCACACCAGCACATCCTTTAAGTGCATCCAGTAATTAGCCACAATGAACTCTCTCACATCAACACATCACCTACAACATCTCTCTCATTACGACACATTAACAGCCACATCTCAAACCCCCGTCTCAGTGTGGCAGAATCAAATGCCATATTTCCCCCACCCCCACACACTAATGTCGAGTTGCACTAACTTCCCCCAACCCGGCAATTAGGTGGGTGAATCTTGCACTAATCTCGGAAACTTTGGACCTTAAAGTTTCCGTGCCAGAGTTACGGTAACCTCAAAATAAAAAAAAAAAAAAAGCTCCTTTCTCATCTTCTTATTTTTCCTCTCCTTTTTTTCCCTCTCTTTTTTTTCGAGGGAAAACTGGGCCTAACCTCTGACGGTATATGTTAGTCATATACCATAAAAAAAACACGTCCTCCGACTTAAAACTTGAGTCACATATTACTTCC
>NC_092286.1:7964543-7982043 GCF_036320965.1 Panulirus ornatus
TTCCAGGAACCTTTTACGACAATCACCAAATTTGATGATGTTTGTGACGCTGGCAGTGTGTCAGTAAACATCTATTTCAATTCATTCCTAACCTCGCCTGCTCTAGCTCTGATGCTAATTCATCTGTACGTCAATTAAACCTTAATTAACGATTAAATTACACACAACCCAAATTAAATCAAAGTAAACAATCAAAAGTCTGTCCATACCTGAAAGGTCTCTCTCTCTCTCTCTCTCTCTCTCTCTCTCTCTCTCTCTCTCTCTCTCTCTCTCTCTCTCTCTCTCAAACACGACCCCTCTCCCACCCCCCCACCCCACCCCCCACGACGACGGAACCTACAGCCATCGAACCCACGTGTTGATCAATTCGAGACGACCTCAGTCACCTGCTGGCCAGAGCTGGGCTGGGGAAGGTGGGTTGTGAACTGCACACTGTATACAAAAGGTCACAAGAGACAGAAGTCTCTTCCTCTGCACCGCTGACTATATACAACATGAGACCCGGTCACAACCTCTGACCTATATCACTTCAAACAGCCAAAGGTGTAAGTCACAACCAACATTATACATACACACACACACATACACACACACATATATATACATATATATATATACGAACAAAGTGCATAGGAACGCTCACCTTCATAGAACATACAAACTTCCAACAGCCAGGATCGAACCCGGGACCACCTGTGTCACAGGCGGGAATGCAACCGCTAGGCTATGGGCCTGGCTAATAGGAAAGAACTATTCGAATACTATCTATATCTATATGTATACTCAAAGGCTAGACGACTTCATAGAACAACGCTTAAATTTATATAATATACCTTACCGAGATTGTAAAGGTAAATGAGATATCAAAAACTTGTTTCCCTTCCACAAAACGCCCTTTATCACTTGCCACATAAGATATACCCACTCTTTACCCACGTCTATAGCCCCTGACCTATGCATTTATAGTCAGCTATCATTCTAAGTCTATACAAAACATTTCTACACACACACATACACAAAAAACAACTCTACCATCTCTTTTCATAGGATCTAAAATATCTCTCTACAGAACATAACAGATCGGAACACATCCCTGTATATGCAACATGGTCACAACATCACAATCTATCTATCATCTACAACATCACAACAACTTTATAGGTCTTTTTTTTTTCCCCTAACTTACACAACATCACCTCACCAGTACTCAAGAAGGTGTTGTATTGTACTTGGAAGTTTAGTCCTTGAAAAAAAAATAAATAAATACATCTACAACTACTACATCAGAATCTCACAACTACATCACAACAATACTGTATATCTAGACCAGGAAACTACCTTCACAACATCACGATCTCACATCTCCTACATCAACACGCATCCACAACATCAAAAACTATACCGCGAAGACTTCAAAGACATCACAACCCTCACACATATCAATCAACATCCAACAACATCACAACCATCTCGACAATAACAACACCGTCCACAACATCACCACTACGCCACGCCACGAACGTCCCGGCACGGCCACGCCAACCCAACCCGATGAACTACTACAACATCAACATCAACAACATCACCATCACCACAGGTAACACCGCTACAACACCATCACACAACCGTCAACATCAAACTCACAAAGCCCACAAGACATCAACAAGACATTTGACAACATCCAGGGAAACTTCGTCGTCAACCACATCCCGGACACACTCCATTTCTTTTTTTGACTTACCTCCTCCGCCACTCAGACCAGTCCCCCCAAATACACCAGGTCTCTCCTCTGAGAGAGATTACGACATTAGAACACACCACCTTCAACGGGGAAGGCTCCTGGGAAATATAGAATAATAGCGTAGCATAGAGAGAATTGAGCTACGGTTAGCGCAAGTACACAGCCGAGGTGGGGTGGTGGTTGTGGTGTGTGGGAGAGAAAACATTTATTATAAAAAATAAAGGTGGGTTGGGGTGGGGGGAGGGAAGGGGGGGGGGACAAAGAGAGTGAGAAGGAAAAAAAAAAGGGGAATTTTTTTAGTAATTTTTTTTTTTTTTATGTACATGGGTTGGTTTGTATCTTTACAAGTGGAGTTTGGTTTGGGGGGGCGGGGAGTAATAGTAGTGGCAGTAGTAGTAGTTTAGTGGCGGTACTTGAAGGGGGAGGGGGTGGGGTGGGTGGGGGGTAAATGGCAAAGTAGTGCAATGAATACCGTAGCTTTAAGATGAATACTGGATAAGACACTTGAGAGATGCACTTAAAGACGCGCGCACTTAAAAGGAAGAGTCTTAGGGCTGACAGACAACACATCTGTGGGGCCTCTCCCTCTCTCTTCCTCTCCCTCCTCGTTCTCTGTGGCATAATATAGACAAACACTTCTCAAATCACTTTGAGAGTTTGCTTATACACGCACAAAGTGAACGAGGAGCCATCTACTATGTGAAGGGGGGGACGAGAACCCTCCCTCACTTGGGCTCTTATAAGTACACGTTCGTAAGTACGTGACTCAAGTGTGTATCCATCGCTGTTAAGACAAAGTGCCTCAGAAAGTTATCTACTGTGCGGCGGCAGGAGGTTAAAAAATATATATACATAAATATATATATATATATATATATATATATATATATATATATATATATATATATATATATATATATATATAGATATATAGATATATAGATAGGTAGCTACTGGGACGTGTCTAATCATCAAACTCTGCCATGACAAGGTTCACATGGAACTGTTCTAGATGCTCGCCACTCTAGGTCTAGTGTGACACTAGTTCGTTCTCCCGCCTAGAGCCGTGATCTAGGAGGAAGGGTCGCAGCTAGAACTGATCACCCTAGTGTGTGAATTCATGTTTGTTTGTTTATGTCCCATGGCTCCTAACCAAGTATAAATAAAATCTATAACTTAAGCACAAAATAAATATCTTTTACTACTTTTTTTTTTGGGGGGGGGAGAAAATATAGTAGCTAGAACTAATACTAAAATCCAATTTTACGTGAATCTCTTTAGTTTCTTTTGTAACAGAATAACAAAATCGATCAAAAAATAAATAAAACTGGTTGATTCTAATACAGTTGAGAAACCATGTAATCAAAACGTATTTTACTACTATGCAACTGTCGAGGGTCAAAAAAAAAAAAGAAAAGAAAAAATTATAATCTAGTTCTGCAAAAAAAAATTAAATTTCTAGCTTTTTGTGTGTGTTGTGTTTGTGTGTGTGTGTGTGTAAATTAAATTTCTAGCTTTTTTTTTTTTTTTTTTTTTTTTGTGTGTGTGTGTGTGTGTGGGAGGAGGAGGAGGATATACCCCCGTCCCTTGTATGGCGTTTTGATGAATAGATTCCATAAGGTTACATTGGATCACAAACGAATCCAAGAAGAGATCTACGTTGCCCATAATACTGTACGGGTGCACAGAGAGAGAGGAGGGTGGGTGAGTATTTACATAATGGTAAAAGTGCCATTGACAAAAGTAATCTCTTCTTACTTTTGAAAGCCTTTGCATATCTCAACCGTTTGTGCTGCAGCCTCGCTGAAATACAAGAGTGGGAGAGAAAAAATATTAGTCATAATACATCACACTACGCATCAAACCTTCTCATAATGTTCTTACTTACCGTGATATACACACATACACACATCTCGCGAGTCTGTATATAGACTCAAGCCTCATCTTCGTCACTCACTGCCGTCAGCATTCTTAAATATGTATATATATATATATATATATATATATATATATATATATATATATATATATATATATATATATATATATATATATATATCCCTCAATTGGTGAGGGTATGGATGGAAACTTGCTTCGTATATTTTCCCCTCCCCATATCAAAACATATATCCCCCCACATCAAAACATACATTCCCCTCACATTAAAACATATATTCCCCACATTAAAACATATATCCCCCCATATTAAAACATATATCCCCCAAATCAAAACATAGATCCCCCCCAAAATGAAAACATATATTCCCTCATCAAAACATATATACTCCCCCCCACATCAAAACATATATATATTCCCCCCACATCAAAACATATATATTCCCCTCCCACATCAAAACATATATATTCCCCCCACATCAAAACATATATATATATTCCCCCCACATCAAAACATATATATTCCCCCCACATCAAAATATACACGTTTCCCCCACATCAAAACAAAAATGAAACTGAAACTTTATTCCCGTGCATAATAAAAGTTTCTACTGGGTATTATTATTCGTCTTTTAAAACGCAAAGTCTCATAGACATCCCTTACTGGGTCTGGTCCTTATTAACACACCCTGACTCACCAAGGAATGTCTGACCTATGACTCCCACTCCCCCCCTTCCCCTCCCCTCCACCTCTACAACCTCAACCTCCCCCACCTCAACCTCAACCTCCCCCCTCCATCTCAACCCCCGTAGTTCCTGCAAAACATCTAGTCACTCCTCTCGATTAACGACCCTCTTGAACCATCTTCCTCCATTCCTACCATCTTCTACGTAATTCTCTCTCTCTCTCTCTCTCTCTCTCTCTCTCTCTCTCTCTCTCTCTCTCTCTCTCTCCGCCTCAAAATTGTCACCATACGCTGCGCAAGAATGTTTCAGGGTCCCCGGTCGAATGAGTTTTAAACTGTGCCTCCTGTATTACCACAACCAAACACAGAGAATCTTATGATCATAACTATATATATATATATATATATACATATATATATATATATATATATATATATATATATATATATATATACATATATATATATATACACATATATATATCCACGACACACGATGGTGAACCTCCTACTTTAACATTTAATCAGAAAAACTTTTAAGAGCCGATTTAAAAAGTTCGTCTGTTTTTTCATAAGTGATTAGAAAGTATTTGAGGAGCGGAATGTAGGAGGGGAAAAAAATATATATATATCATCAATTCAGCATCATGACAAAAAAAAAAAAAAAGACAATATCTCGAGTTTCTTTGATCAAAGTTTTGGGGCGAAAGGAATATTGAAAATTGTTTCGATAGCGAAGGAAGTGTTCTGCTTTGACTCTCTCTCTCTCTCTCTCTCTCTCTCTCTCTCTCTCTCTCTCTCTCTCTCTCTCTCTCTCTCTCAAAAACAAGCGGGAACAACCCTATTAACGCAATCCCCTTCATCAAAACCTGAGTGGCAGCCAGAGAGGAAAAAACTCTAGAGATCTGATTGGCAAAGTCAGACTTTACAGAGATCTGATTGGCAAAGTCAGACTTAATAGAGATCTGATTGGCAAAGTCAGACTTTTACAGAGATCTGATTGGCAAAGTCAGACTTTTACAGAGATCTGATTGGCAAAGTCAGACTTTTACAGAGATCTGATTGGCAAAGTCAGACTTTTACAGAGATCTGATTGGCAAAGTCAGACTTTTACAGAGATCTGATTGGCAAAGTCAGATTTAATAGAGATCTGATTGGCATAATCAGACTTTACAGAGATCTGATTGGCAAAGTCAGACTTTTACAGAGATCTGATTGGCAAAGTCAGACTTTTACAGAGATCTGATTGGCAAAGTCAGACTTTTACAGAGATCTGATTGGCAAAGTCAGACTTTTACAGAGATCTGATTGGCAAAGTCAGACTTTACAGAGATCTGATTAGCAAAGTCAGACTTTACAGAGATCTGATTGGCAAAGTCAGACTTTTACAGAGATCTGATTGGCATATCATCGAGTTCCGTAGGATGGTTGGCTCACACAGGCCATTCTGATAGCCTTGTATCAATACAATCATTGATACTCAGGAACCACGCACACACACACACACACACACACACACACACACACACACACACACATCCCTTGTGACGAAATACACACGACCAGACGACGTACACTTACGTGACACACACACTTACACTTGAATCTGACACGTACACTTAACACACACTCATGGTGTATCATCTCTCATCAGTAGTAACTTAACGAAGAATTGCGTCTTAAGGGAGGCAAAACCCCACACACTGACTAGAACTTCAAGCAGTTTGAAGAATGTTAATAATACCTGAAATATATCATGTTAAGTGATATATATATATATATATATATATATATATATATATATATATATATATATATATATATACACTCATCAAACAGTATGTTATTTCGACTTTGGCGTGATTGGAAAACCTTAGAATTACGTCCAGACCACTATAACCCAGTCATTAGTCTCGAGATAATGACACACATTAGGTTGTAAGAAGACACAAATACTTGAGTAATAATCTCACAGGTTCATTCCAATTTCGTCTGACTTGTTTCCCTAAGACTTCGTGAGCTCTGAGAGTTGGAGGGAGGGGGGTGTTGTGGGGGGTAAGAGCCCACGAATTTGATCTTTAATTCACAGACGTGAAGGAAAACATGTTTTAAATTCAAGATTTATCTCTTATCAATATTCCTGCTATGGGGGTCGAGGAAAGTACGCGTCACCTGTGAAATAAAAACAGAAACCCCTCAAGAAATATACGTGTCTTAATTAGCACATGACACGGATATAAAACACGTCATCTGTGAAATAACAATAATAATAATAATAAACCTAATAAGAAATATTTCTAAATTACCACGTGACACGGACACCATCACCGACTTAAACTCAATAACATCTTAAGAGTTTAATACTTCTCATACACGATGTTTAAATACACACAAATATAAACAGACGAGTTGTCAATAGATATATACCTTCGCCATCCCTCTGTCTTCTCAACTGACAGCCTGGGGTCGACCTATGTGTGTACACTAGTACAGGTCTTTATATATGTATTTAGACGAGTCGAACACACACCCCTGGAATGAGTGGGATGGATAGATCCTTCCTTACACCCAAACATCCCTGAATAGATAAAGCTATTGGGTGGGATGGATAGATCCTTCCTCAGACCCAAACATCCCTGAATAGATAAGGCTATTGGGTTCTCTGTTAACTAGAAGGGCACCATTCCATGAGAACCAAATGCTATGGTTGTCGGCTCAATAAGTGCCTTTTACGTCTGGATGCCTCGCTCTCTCTCTGCCTGCCTCTCTCTCTTCAACGGTAAATCCAGAGATGGAGGAGGAGGAGGAGGAGGAGGAGGAGGAGGAGGAGGAGGAGGAGGAGGAGGAAGAAGAAGAGGAGGAAGAGCAGGAGGAGGAGGATGCCACAGCATCATGAAAGCTGTTTTGCATAATGAAGGAAAACGTGAGCATAAAAGCCAGGAGGGAATTTAATAACTTTTGCGCTCTAAGAAACCTATATAGAGCGAAAGGAACAAACTATTGGTAAATGCTAGGACGGGCCGCAAGCGGAGCGAGACGGGTCGCCGCATGCGGAGCAGTGGCGGGCCGCCGAATTGCTCAGCAGGGGAGGGTCGTATTGCTCAGCAAAAGTGGGCCGCATTGCTCAGCAGTGGCGGGATCGTTTGATGAGCTTGGGGAGGGGGGGGGGGGGAAGCGGCGCATGCTGAGAGAGAGAGGGGGGGCCGCATGTGGGCCGCATGCTGCAAGAGAGGTGGGCCGCATGTGGGCCGCATGCTCCAAGAGAGGTGGGCCGCATGTGGGCCGCATGCTGAGAGAGGAGCGGGTCGGTTACCTTCTGGCTTGCAGGAAAGCGGAGTAGCTTGACCTGGGAAACAAGGACGGGTTACTTCTTGTTGTTGTTGTTGTTGTTGTTTGGATCTAGTACAACAACCTCACTACAACCCTGTGTGTGTGTGTGTGTGTGTGTGTGTGTGCGAGTGGTCACTACGACCCTCTGTGTGCGTGTGTGCGTGTGGGGGGGGTGCTCACTACGACCCTGTGTGTGTGTGTGTGTGTGTGAGTGTGTGTGTGTGTGTGTGCGTGGTCACGACGACTCTCTGTGTGCGTGTGTGCGTGTGGGGGGGGTGTGCTCACTACGACCCTGTGTGTGTGTGTGTGTGTGAGTGTGTGTGTGTGTGTGTGTGAGTGTGTGTGTGAGTGTGTGTGTGTGTGTGCTCACTACCACCCTCTGCATGTGTGTGAGGGTGCTTACTACAACCTCGTCTGCGTGGATAGCTAATCACTAACAGCGTTGCGTTGGTGCGTTGGCATCTGTGCGTATGTGTGCATTGATATCTATCTGTGCGTATCTGTGCGTTGATATCTATCTGTGCGTTGATATCTATCTGTGCGTTGATATCTATCTGTGTGCGTTGATATCTATCTGTGCGTATGTGTGCGTTGATATCTATCTGTGCGTATCTGTGCGTTGGTCCACAGTACTGGTCCACTCCACTATCTGTGCCAGGATCATGACGTAAAATATATGCCGCAGGATAGAATAGTGTATAGAAAAAAAAAATTTATATATATAAATCTTTCATTTAGTGTTGATGGGATGAGAATATGTTGGACGTAGTCATGTAACACACTCTAGTGAGCTTTGAAAACACTTGTGTTGCGTGAGAGACTCGAGTGTAGTTTGAAAAGGCATCATTTTCCATCTCTGTGTTGTAATATTTGTAAAGCGCCTTTATAAGAGGGGTCCTAAAGCATATATATATATATATATATATATATATATATATATATATATATATATATATATATATATATATATATATTACTATTGTTGTGTGTGGCTTTTCAGCCCCTTTTCACCCACGACAACACGGGGGATCCTTGGTTCAACACGACGGGAGAACGACCAATTAGAAACTAGAAGGGACGACCAATAGGTATGATGATCAAGATCGAGTTAGAGAAAAAAAATATTAGCAAACAAACAAACAAAAAAAAAAAGGGATCAAGGCCATTATATCCCAGGGTTGCGTCGTCGTGGTGTTCCAGGGTCGGATCGTCGTGTTCAAAAAGGGGGGTTGGTAGGTGGTTGGGCCCCCCCGGAGTGAAGGGGGGTGGGGGGAAGAGGGGGGGATGGGGTGAGTTTGAAATGTAAGCCGGAAATAATGTGTCATTAATCAACTAGTGTCATTATCATGAGCTGTATTTATAAATGAGCTGATAATGTAACAGGAGAAAGAGAGGGAGGGAGGGAAATAAAGAAAATTAACTCAGTTAATTCTCTATACACCATTAATGCCACCTGTCTTGTACCACCCGAACACACCCCAGTTCAGTGTACGTGGCACAAACATGAACCTATATCCAATCAGCGTAATGACTAATCCTTCACAAGCGTGTATTCATAAGCCAAATCACGAGGCAAACAGATCATGCAAATGTATAAAGTGGGCGGCGGGCCAACAGAATAATCATTCACAGTGAAAAAGCAAGATGCACAAATGGAAGACCAGAGATAACACAAGCATTATCGTAGATACCTGAAGAATTGAGATCGTCTATCTATCTACTAACCATCAGGTTTGGGTCAATAGATCTGATAGATACATCATCATCATCAAATCGAGATCATCTATCTATCTACTAACCATCAGGTTTGGGTCAATAGATCTGATAGATGCATCATCATCATCATCATCACGGTGATTAATGTACTTGATATCTTGCGTATAATTAATGTACTTAATATCTTGCGTATGATTAATGTACTTGATATCTTGCGTATGATTAAGAGAAATGTTAATCACCTTTCCCTCATCTTCGCATGCGACTTAGGAAGGGTTTCGAACGCCCATTCTGGCTGGAATTTCAATGGTGAATGAAAATTGGAAAGTACATGTCCGTGTTTTCTTCATGTGTTCTCTCGAACGAAGAACACTGATCATAATCCCTCTATTTCTTTTTCTTTTTCTGTCCTCAAACAAACCTATACAGACTTAATGCTGTTTCAGTCTTCCAATTGTAAGACATAATAACAACAATGATAATAATAATAATAATAATAATAATAATAATAATAATAATAATAGTAATAATAACAATAATAATATAATAATAATAATAATAATAATAATAATAATAATAATAATAATAATAATAATGACAATAATGATAATAATAATAATAATGATAATAATAATAACAATAATAATAATAATAATAATAATAATAATAATAATAATAATGATAATAATGATAATGATAATAATGATAATGATAATATAACCTGGAGTAAAAATAAATAAAAGGCAGGTGCATACATAACAAAAAAAAAAAAAAATTTCGTGCAATTTTTTTTTTCATTTCTTTATAAATTTTCTTTTTTCTTTTTCGTAACTTTTGATATATGGAAAGCTTGAGTTATGGACAAAAGCCTAAACGAGAAATAGATAAATAGACAGACAGATAGATGAAAAGATATAGACAGATAAATAGATAGATAGATAGATAGAGAGAGAGAGAGAGAGAGAGAGAGAGAGAGAGAGAGAGAGAGAGAGAGAGAGAGAGAGAGAGAGAGAGAGAGAGTCCCCCTTCCCCCCTTCTCGTGCCGCTTCACCCTGAGTAGCAAGACGGCAGAGTGGCCCACCACCAACGCAGGTGCACAGACTGTCACCTCGCCCCTCCTCCTTCCCCCGTACATACCCCCCCCCCCCCCCTTGTGTCTATGGCACATCAATCATTAGTTTAATAATGTCCCCAGACCATATGTCTCATTAACTGACCCTTTCATTTCCCAGTGACATCAGCAATTAACCTGACGTCCCCAATTGCCTTTACGTTCACTTTACGTTCGCTATGGACTTACGTTCTCTACAGACTTTACGGTCACTATGAACTTTACGTTCTCTATAGAACTAACGTTCACTATAAACCTTACGTTCACTATAAACTTTAAGTTCACTAAAAACTTTACGTTCAATATAAACCTTACGTTCAATATAAAGCTTACGTTCACTATAAACCTTACGCTCAATATAAACCTTACGTTCAATATAAACTTTACGTTCACTAAAAAACTTTACGTTCACTATAAACTTTACGTTCACTATAAACTTTACGTTCACTATAAACTTTACGTTCACTATAGACTTTACGTTCACTAAATGGTGTCATTAACAGACCTCAGGTTTCACCCCGGATGTCCTTATTCACCCTCACGTTCCCTTAATGACCGAAGTAATAACCAATTAGCTCTCCGTTCTGCTCAATGGTCTCAGTAATTTAGTTTCCTTTTCCTTAATTGGACTAGCAATTATCTTCCACTCCATGAACTACCTCGCTAATTACCCTCCCGCTCTCTTAATGGTCTCGGTCATTAGCCTGACGTTCCCTAAACGACCTGAGCAATTAGCCTCGTTGTCCCCTAACAGCTTTGGTAATTAGGCTCTATTTTCCCTAAATGGCCAATTTTGATTTAGACTACCCACGTGACGTCACTGATTACACTCACGTCCCCCAGTCGACGTAAACAATTACCCTCATGCTCAAAAATCCCAGAAGTGACGTAAGTAATTAACTAAATAATCATAATTAATTAACCTAATGACTAAGTTCTAGGAGACGTAAGTCATTAATCAAATTATCAACATTAATTAACCTAATGACAACGTTCCCAAGTGACGTAAGTAATTAAGTAGATCATCATCAGTAATTCATGTAATGATTACGTTCTTAAGTGACGAAAGTAATTGAATCACTGAAAGTAATCAGTTTAGTGATTACGTTCTTAAGTCACGCGGGTAATTTAGTTGACAATGAAAAGTAATCAACCACACGATCATTTTCCTTGGACACGATGGCAATTAACTTTTCTAATTCCTCATTCCGCTACCCAATTACCTGCCAAAACAAAGACTGGGGGGGAGTTACTCATCCGGTAATTTCCAATAACTCAATCCCCCCTTCGCGTCGGGGCTTCCCGTTTTCTTTTCGGGTTGATGCACCAAATAACATCACAGGAAATAATGAATATTCCGTTTTCGAACATTTTTCCCTTTGGACTCTGGGAAGCAAAGCGGTTCCTTCCTTTCCACGCGAGTTCACACGCCCAAGGCTCTTTTTGAGGTCGCGTTACGTCACTGTGGGTGGGTTGGGGGGGCGGGGGGGAGACTCGGTCATAACATCTCTCTCTCTCTCTCTCTCTCTCTCTCTCTCTCTCTCTCTCTCTCTCTCTCTCTCTCTCTCTCTCTCTGCCTATTATTCTTATTGTATTGACAAAAAGAAGAAGAAGAAGAAGAAGAAGAAGAAGAAGAAGAAGAAGAAGAAGAAGAAGGAAGGAAGGAAGGAAGGAAGGAAGGAAGGAAGGAAGGAAGAAGGAAAAAATGAAAGAAATTCTCCCGAGTAGATCTGGGTGTCTAGGCTGACTGGCGTGAGAGAGAGAGAGAGAGAGAGAGAGAGAGAGAGAGAGAGAGAGAGAGAGAGAGAGAGAGAGAGAGACCGTCTGAACGGGCGCCTTCTGCCTGCGTTACTCCGTTTGTGTGTACACAAGGAGGAGTGTGCACACAAAAGTGACGTGTACACACACACACGGCTGTGAGAGTGTATGTGTTCCAAGGCAGGCACTCCAGGTAAGGGTCAAGTCCAAAGGGGTTGAAAGGAGGGAGGGAGGTTGAAAGGAGGGAGGGGAGGAGGAGGGAGGGAGGGAGGTTGAAGGGAGAGGGAGGGAGGTTGAAGGGAGGGAGGGAATGGACCAAAGGGGTAACCTGAAGTTTACCTTCGACGAATCATTTCTTTAAATCTTCCTTTCCAACTGACTTCGAGCTGCTCCTGCTGGAGGGAGGTTCAGGTCCTTCGTGGACCAAGTTGTTGAAGGCCACGACCCCGCAGCAGTTGGCTGGCCCAGGCAGCCCCCATGATAGCCAGGCCGGCCCGATAAACACTGTAAATATTTATCCAAGACCTTCTGAAGAACAAGAAGAAGAAGAGGAAGACTTCTTATCCAAGACCTCCTAAAGAAGAAGAAGAAGAAGAAGACTTCTTTGTTATCTCCTTGAGTGTTTCTATGGCGGGAGGAAACGTACGGGAATAGTCAGTCTTAGGCCCCCCTGTGTGTTCATAGGTGTGCTTTCTCTTCTCTTTCTTATCGCACTTTCTGACTTCCTTTGGAAACATTTTCACATTCGTCCATGCGTGTTGAGCCAACAAGGAACGATCTATGAGTGTCCATTGAGATTCATGCTCTTCCAGGATGTGCCTATGATTTAATATCAGATGCGTCTCCCGTCTCTGCTCTGAGAGAACAGAGTTTCGGTGATTCCAGTCGTTCTCTGTTGTCATCGTTGCAGCTCGTGAGAGGTTATTATTTTGCGCCCTCCTTCCTGACTCTTTGTTATTTCGCCGACCCTGAATGGCAACGTCAGCACACAGCAGTATAGTACTCATGAGGGTAGTAGTAATGCTCTGAAGAGCGACACCAAATGTGGTTTATTCCCTTATTAAATTGAAGGTCCGCAGGATCCACTCCAACCGTCTCCCACTGAAAGAGGCAACTGTTGCTTTGCTTTCGTTGCCTAGGGTTCTTCCACTCTCTTCATTCACCCTTGATGTGATGGTGTCTTCTGTGTTCGTCTGCTAATGTTGTATTTTGCTCATGACGTCTTCATTCTCCTTTATAAAGGATGGCTTGAGGAATGGGAGGAGGGAGAGTTACCCAATGGAGGAGCATGTTGCTCTCATTGGCCAAGTGGGAGACATCTGTTCGCCAGTCAGTAGCATGTCAATGTCTCGTACTCACGCGAGATTTTCCATGATCATTTTCGTATCATCTGTGCCTGATCATACGACACCTTGACCCTCGCTTGCGTCAAAGGGGGAGCGGAAAGGGGGAGGGGGGTTCCTGCGGGAGGTGGAAGAGAGGTTGGGGGAGACTGCAAAACCCGATAAGGCACTGGTGTAGGACAGAGACCTGGCTGGTCCTGGGTGAGAGAGAGAGAGAGAGAGAGAGAGAGAGAGAGAGAGAGAGAGAGAGAGAGAGAGAGAGAGAGAGAGAGAGAGAGGGGAGTGAGAGAGCGGGAAGACTAAAAAATGGGAAGGGCGGAGGAGGGAGAAGAGAAAGAGGGGAGAGAAAAAAAAAGAAAGCTACAGAGTGAACGAGAATGGAAGGGGGAAAAAAAATAGGAGTGGAAAGTGGCGGAGGAGAGGGGGAGAAGGCGATCAACGTGAGGCAGGCAAGGGCTGAGGAGAGAGAGAGAGAGAGAGAGAGAGAGAGAGAGAGAGAGAGAGAGAGAGAGAGAGAGAGAGAGAGAGGTCAGGTCAGAGCAGGTTAGGGGATGAGAGAGGGGTGAGAGGCAGCAGGAGGTCAAGCGATCTGGTCAGGTCAAAAAGCCCTACACATCGTAAGGCAAACAGAACAGAAAATCTTAAGGTATGGAAGGTAAAAAAAAAAAAAAGATAGAAAGAAAGAAAGAAAGGGGGTGAAGAAAGGGGAGGTGTGAAGGAAGGGGGGTTGAAGAAAGAGGGGTGGAGGGGGGGCTGCTGATGATACAAGGTAAGAAATGAGAAGGGGGTTGTTATGATAATACGTAAACCACTTGGGGGTAACTATTAACCCCCCTTCTCCAGAGAAGAGGGTGTAGGGGTGATGAGGGAGGTTTAACAGTTACCCTAAGTGGTGTACCTAGGGAGGAACAAGACAAGTTTATTGATCAAATGAGAAACGCAAGGTAGCCGCTGTGTTAAGCTAGACATGGCCAGGTAACTCAAGAAGAGTCCATTTTCGCATTTTCTTCTTTTCTTCTCTTTTTCTCTTTTTTTTTTCTTTTTTTCGTCTAATGAAATCGGAGAAAGTGAGGAACTTCCACTAATGAAAACGGAGGAGGCCAGGAACTTCCACTCACGAAAATGGACACGAGGAAGTTCCACTGATGAAAACGGAAGGTGAGGGACTTCTGCTCGAGACGAACGAACGAACGAACGATGATGATGATGATGATGATGATGATGATGACAATGATGATGACGGATCTGCTACGCTACGTAGACGAAACACACAAAAAATAAAATATATTACCAATTCACTGACTCGTACCCTCGCCACGCACACACTCTGAACTTGAACTTTTTACATGACAAAGGTCACGACCCGAGGTCGCCTTTGAGCTTTGGCAAGACCAGCAAGGTCATCCCCGAGCCGCGGGAAGGTCAAGGTCAAGTCAAGCAAGGTCACACGGCTCAGGGCGCCTTCCATTCCGAAGGTCACAGGTCACGCGAACCTGTGAGCTAAGGTCAGGTCAGTTCACGGTCGGTTGAGCCCATCCCCGTCACTAAGGTCACACCCCCAGGAGCCGCGCTGAGGTCAAAGCAAGGTCAGCGCACGCGGGTCACGCCCCACCAAAACAAACTAATCAACTCCTTGAGTAAATGACAAGAAAATACAGACAGCTGGAGGGCAGCAGAGCAGACCCTGGTTATTGTATTACTTGAGTGGATGGGCGGGGCTGGTGGGAGCGGTGGGTGGGGCTTGTGGAGGTGGGGGGGGGGGGGGGCGGGGCATGTGGTGGAGGTGGGGGTGGAGGTGGTGGGTGGGGTTTGTTTGTGGAAGTGGTGGTGGGTGGGGCATGTGGTGGTGGCCGCGGTGGTGGTGGTGGGCGGGGCTTGTGGTGGTGGTGGGCGGGGCTTGTGGTGATGGTGGTGGTGGGCGGGGCTTGTGGTGATGGTGGGCTCTACTGTGATGGTAGGGTGATGGTGGTAGTGATGGCATCATTGACACTCTGCCATCACCGGTGCGGCGTCGTCTGCCGCTGAACGTGTCATGGCACAGTGCCACCTGAGCGACGACACCACCCCCCCACCCACAGCCCCCTCCCCACCCACCCACAGCCCCCTCTGGAGGGTCACCTGGTGTCATGAGAATGACCCTATCCACCTCACGCCAGTGCCACCACCTGTGTCTGCCACCGTGCCATGACACCGCCTCTCCACCTCCCCTTGGTGTGACCTGACACTGGGAGATGGAAGATGCTATACACTCTCTCTCTCTCTCTCTCTCTCTCTCTCTCTCTCTCTCTCTCTCTCTCTCTCTCTCTCCATCCCTCACCACCTCATCTCGATTGAGTATGTCTGACGTTGACCTAATCTAACCCTTTCCCCACATCCATCCATCCAACTATCCATTTCTATCATTCACTGCCTTCTGTGCCACGTCGCGCAGTGCCTCCCCCCCTCCTCTCGTTCCGTGCGTTCCATTTCAGGTGTTCAGATCCGGCGGAATGAACCTGTCTCTTCCAGCTTCCAATTGGTGTTGTTGCATCTGTCTTTGAACTTGGGCTTAGTGTATGAGATAAAAACCCCTTCGAGAAGTGAATGTCTTTCCGTTCCCAAACGAAACGTTCCCATTTTTGTCGATTCCAAGACGGCCCCTGGGTGAAAGACACACACACACACACACACACACACACACACACACACACACACCTCGTGTTCTATTGCAGCCTTTGTCCGTTTTCCATAACTGCATCGCTCTCAAATGTAAATTCAGTTCGGGCCTGGGGTGAGGGCGGGGGGAGAGAGAGAGAGAGAGAGAGAGAGAGAGAGAGAGAGAGAGAGAGAGAGAGAGAGAGAGAGAGAGAGAGAGAGAGAGAGAGAGATCCTCGGTTTTTGAACGTTCAGCCGATATAAATTGGGGCGAGAAATGCGAAAATTGGTTCAGGAGACGTAGTCATCATCTGTGTCGTAACTCTGCCACAACTTGGTGCTCTCTGTGCCACAACTTAGGGTATAATGGGTCCACAATTCATGTATTGTCTGTGCCATGATGTGGGTATCAACTGTGCCACAACTTAGGTATTGACTGTGCCTCAAGTTAGGCACCAACTTCGCCATAGCCACGGTATTAACTGTGCCACAACTTTTACGATATCATCTATGCCACAACTTCAGGTTAAAATCAACTGTGCCCACAAGATGCGAGTACTTGCCTTACACAGAAAAAGGAGAAAAATTTGGGTATTAACCAGACTTTGAACTTAATGTACAGAAAACACATAGAAAATTTAAAATTTAAAAGAGTAACTGCTTAATTGGCTATTTGGTCGTTAAGGGCTTTAGGCCTGTGGATCGAAGAGGTAATTAAGGCCAATGACCTCAATCATAATCACCATTCGTAAACACTTGAACACCTCGTACAGGTGTTCAAGGTAATACTAAGACCATACACACTCTCAGTGTATATATATATATATATATATATATATATATATATATATATATATATATATATATATAAATATATATATATATATATATATATATATATATATATATATATATATATATATATATATATATATATATACACGATCCTTAATTACTGTTCTTAACAACGGCCACGGATATAGCGAGAGCATGAACTGGCCTTTTAATTATGCCAAACACCAGGGGAAGGTGTTCCCAGTTATCTATCGACGATAACAACCAGACGGTGATGGTTCTAACGACCCTGGGCATCGGGAGGACTAAAGGGCCTAATTAGGACCCTTAAACAAACCTATGAACTATATACATAGAGGGATTAGAGAGCACATAGTTAAGACATAGAAGAGAAGAATTTCCAATTGCATTTTGATTTATTATTTATTGTTATTTTGCTTTGTCGCTGTCTCCCGCGTTTGCGAGGTAGCGCAAGGAAAGAGACGAAAGA
>NC_092286.1:7987043-7992043 GCF_036320965.1 Panulirus ornatus
GAGATGTAAACACAAATAAACAAACAAGTTAAAAGACGATAAACATATATATATATATACATATATATATATATATATATATATATATATATATATTTTTTTTTTTTTCATACTATTCGCCATTTCCCGCGTCAGCGAGGTAGCGTCAAGAACAAAGGACTGGGCCTTTGAGGGAAAATCCTCACCCGGCCCCCCTCTCTGTTCCTTCCTTTAGAAAATCAAAAAAAAAAAAAGAGAGGGGAGGATTTCCAGCCACCCGCTCCCTCCCCTTTTAGTCGCCTTCTACGACACGCAGGGAATACGTGGGAAGTATTCTTTCTCCCCTATATATATATATATATATATATATATATATATATATATATATATATATATATATATATATATACATATATATATATATTATCCCTGGGGATAGGGGAGAAAGAATACTTCCCACGTATATATATATATATATATATATATATATATATATATATATATATATATATATATATATATATATATATATTCATAGATGGTCATTTAATCCTGGTTCATATACACACATAAACACAGCAAGTCGGGGAAGTGTGTATACATTTGGACACATGATAAATATCCACACAAGGAGGGGGGTGACGGAGCGAACTGCTTCCCCCTCAACACAGCGGGAGACAAAGAGACGAATCGAACCCTGGTAGTCATGTTTAGTGTTATAACGAACGATACATGCCTGCGTCCCTAGCGCTCTATTGATTGCCACCCCCTCCACCCCTTTCACCCTCCCACCTCCCCCCCCCCTCCCCCATCAGACCTGACAACGAGAGAGAGAGAGAGAGAGAGAGAGAGAGAGAGAGAGAGAGAGAGAGAGAGAGAGAGAGAGAGAGATCCGAAGTTAGAGGCCATATTCTCTCTCTCTCTCTCTCTCTCTCTCTCTCTCTCTCTCTCTCTCTCTCTCTCTCTCTCTCTCTCTCTCCCCAGTGGCAGACGAGCCTGGTCCTGTGTCGCTGTGAGGATTCTGATCATTGTTTCAGTGGGACCCGATCGTGCCTCGGTCGTGGGAGGGAGGGGAGGGAGGGGGAGAATGAGGGGAGGAGCAGGAGGGGGGGAAGAGGAGGAGGAGGGGTGGGGTGTGTGTGTGCTTGTGTTGATGAGGGAGGGAGGGAGGGAGGGAGGGAGGGAGGGAGGGAGGGAGGGAGGGAGGGAGGGAAGGAAGGGTTAGGTTGGTTGGTTGGTTGGTTGGTCTGGGGAAGGGGGGGGGGGTGACTGTGAGTGAGGCAAGTGCAAGCACCAGTGGAAGCGGCTGTGAGGGTTGTTAAGGTGGTGGTGGTAGTGGTAATGGTGGTAGCGATGGTGGTGTGTGATGGTGGTGGTGGTAATGGGTTGGTGGTGGTGGTGTGTGGTGCTAGTGGTAGTGGTGGTGTCATGTGGTAGTGGTGGTGTGTGGTAGTGGTGGTGTGTGGTAATGGTGGTGTGTGGTAGTGGTGGTGTGTGGTAGTGGTGGTGTCATGTGGTAGTGGTGGTCGTGTGTGGTAGTGGTGGTGTCATGTGGTAGTGGTGGTGGTGTGTGGTGGTGTGTGGTAGTGGTGGTGTGTGGTGGTGTGTGGTAGTGGTGGTGTCATGTGGTAGTGGTGGTGTGTGGTAGTGGTGGTGTGTGGTGGTATGTGGTAGTTGTGGTGTCATGTGGTAGTGGTGGTGTCATGTGGTAGTGGTGGTGTGTGGTAGTGGTGGTGGTGTGTGGTGGTGTGTGGTAGTGGTGGTGTGTGGTGGTATGTGGTAGTTGTGGTGTCATGTGGTAGTAGTGGTGTGTGGTAGTGGTGGTGTGTGGTAGTGGTGGTGTGTGGTGGTGTGTGGTAGTGGTGGTGTGTGGTAGTGGTGGTGTGTGGTGGTGTGTGGTAGTGGTGGTGTCATGTGGTAGTGGTGGTGTGTGGTAGTGGTGGTGTGTGGTGGTGTGTGGTAGTGGTGGTGTCATGTGGTAGTGGTGGTGTCATGTGGTAGTGGTGGTGTGTGGTAGTGGTGGTGGTGTGTGGTGGTGTGTGGTAGTGGTGGTGTGTGGTGGTATGTGGTAGTTGTGGTGTCATGTGGTAGTGGTGGTGTCATGTGGTAGTAGTGGTGTGTGGTAGTGGTGGTGTGTGGTAGTGGTGGTGTGTGGTGGTGTGTGGTAGTGGTGGTGTCATGTGGTAGTGGTGGTGTGTGGTAGTGGTGGTGTGTGGTGGTGTGTGGTAGTGGTGGTGTCATGTGGCAGTGGTGGTGTGTGGTAGTGGTGGTGTGTGGTGGTGTGTGGTAGTGGTGGTGTCATGTGGCAGTGGTGGTGTGTGGTAGTGGTGGTGTGTGGTGGTGTGTGGTAGTGGTGGTGTCATGTGGCAGTGGTGGTGTGTGGTAGTGGTGGTGTGTGGTGGTGTGTGGTAGTGGTGGTGTCATGTGGCAGTGGTGGTGTGTGGTAGTGGTGGTGTGTGGTGGTGTGTGGTAGTGGTGGTGTCATGTGGCAGTGGTGGTGTGTGGTAGTGGTGGTGTGTGGTGGTGTGTGGTAGTGGTGGTGTGGTACATGTGGCAGTGGTGGTGTGTGGTAGTGGTGGTGTGTGGTGGTGTGTGGTAGTGGTGGTGTCATGTGGCAGTGGTGGTGTGTGGTAGTGGTGGTGTGTGGTGGTGTGTGGTAGTGGTGGTGTGGTACATGTGGCAGTGGTGGTGTGTGGTAGTGGTGGTGTGTGGTAGTGGTGGTGTGTGGTGGTGTGTGGTAGTGGTGGTGTCATGTGGTAGTGGTGGTGTGTGGTAGTGGTGGTGTGTGGTGGTGTGTGGTAGTGGTGGTGTCATGTGGCAGTGGTGGTGTGTGGTAGTGGTGGTGTGTGGTAGTGGTGGTGTGTGGTAGTGGTGGTGTCATGTGGCAGTGGTGGTGTGTGGTAGTGGTGGTGTGTGGTGGTGTGTGGTAGTGGTGGTGTCATGTGGCAGTGGTGGTGTGTGGTAGTGGTGGTGTGTGGTGGTGTGTGGTAGTGGTGGTGTGTGGTGGTGTGTGGTAGTGGTGGTGTCATGTGGCAGTGGTGGTGTGTGGTAGTGGTGGTGTGTGGTGGTGTGTGGTAGTGGTGGTGTCATGTGGTAGTAGTAGTAGAGGTGGTGTTTGTGGATGAGTTTCAATAAACTCCTTGCTCACTGGTGGTAACGATGGATCATGATAATAACCTGATGGTGGTCTGGTTGCTTTCACCAGTGGATGAGTGAGTTATGGTGGTAGCTGGTGTAACCACAGTGGGGCGAGAGGGTTATCAAGGAGCCAGTGGTGTGGTGTGGTGTGGCGAAGTGTGGTGTGGTGTGGCGAAGTGTGGTGTGGTGTGGTGTGGTGTGGTGTGGTGTGGTGTAGTGTAGTGTAGTGTGGTAAGTGATGTGATGTGGTGTGCTGTGGTGTGGTGTGTTATGGTGTGGTGTGGCGAGGTGTGGTATGTGGTGTAGTGTGGTGTAGTGTGGTGTGGTGTGGTGTGGTGTGGCGAGGTGTGGTATGTGGTGTGGTATGTGGTGTGGTGTGGCGAGGTGTGGTATGTGGTGTGGTGTGGTGTGGTGTGGTGTGGTGTGGTGTGGAGGAGCAGTATAGGCTGCGTAATTTTCACACTGGAGTCATTCTTTCTCGTCAACATGCGTTATTACGCAATTAAGCTCATGTCGCCGCGTATCAGACGCACACCCATCCCCTTAAGCGTAACAAGACGACCCTCTACTGCACAAGTACGACCTCTGAGAGGGATACCAAGACCCCAGAAGTACGACTGGGGTCGTACGACACCTGAATACGACGGTACGACCTTATACGATGGCCTGACCTTTGACATGACTTACATGGGTCGGATCAACACCCAAGCCGTCGTACCTAAGGGTCGTACCCTTTCGTCGTCGTACCTAAGGGTCGTAACCTTCGTCGTCGTACCTAAGGGTCGTACCCTTTCGTCGTCGTACCTAAGGGTCGCAACCTTCGTCGTCGTACCTAAGGGTCGTGCCCTTTCGTCATCGTACCTAAGGGTCGTGCCCTTTCGTCGTCGTATCTAAGGGTCGTACCCGTCGTCGTCCTCAAGGGTCGTACCGCTGTTTAACCCAAGGGTCGTACCTTCGTACCCAAGAGGTTAAACAAGATCTTTTAAATTCCCTCCCGTTGAGAGAAGAAGTAAAAAAAAAAATGCTTTGGGTTATCAACTCTTGGTAATTCAATACCATATTACTCTCTCTCTCTCTCTCTCTCTCTCTCTCTCTCTCTCTCTCTCTCTCTCTCTCTCTCTCTCCCTTCTCTCGTCATTGGCTGTCGTCATAATATAAACCTCACGAGAAAATGTGAGAGAATATATATATATATACATATATATATATATATATATATATATATATATATATATATATATATATATATATATATATATATATATATATTATGCTCGTCTGGAGCCGGTATGTCGTGGCCGCTTAACCAAAAGATTACAATCGGTTTAGTTCAGAATGCGGACGCCACGGACGGGTAGAGAGGGTGGTGGTGTGGTGGAGGTCGCCACGGACGGGTAATAAGAAGCAGAGACCACGGACGGGTTGGGGTGTAAACCACACAGGCCACGGACGGAGAGCAACAGACGCCAAAGACCCGTCAGGCTTCATACACCAACGTACGAATGGGAGGCGCACGTACGAATACACGAACACGAAACTGGTCGATCATTGAGAATTCCCCTCCCCTCCCACCTTCCCGAACTCAAAATAAAGAGTAGATAGTTACAAAAGAAAAGTAGATAGTAAAAAAGAAAAGTAGATAGTAACAAAAGAAAAGTAGATAGTAAAAAAAGAAAAGTAGATAGTAAAAAAAAGAGACACATATGCATGTAAAAAAAAAAGACACATATGGACATGTAGTTCATGTCCACCATCTATCGCTCGTTCGTCCGTCCTTATCAACAATCTATTCACTGCTAATTTCAAGGTCTCCTCCCACACCCACTGAATCTGTGAATCTTCTAATGTGACCTGTGTGGTCTGGTGTATGGTGGAGGGGAGGA
>NC_092286.1:7997043-8002043 GCF_036320965.1 Panulirus ornatus
CGTGTCCTTGTGTGTACGTGTTCTTCCATGTACGTGTCCTTTACGTGTACGTGTCCTTCCGTGTACGTGTCCTTATGTGTACTTGTCCTTCCGTGTACGTGTCCTTAGGTGTACATGTCCTTCCGTGTACGTGTCCTTAGGTGTACGTGTCCTTGTGTGTACGTGTTCTTCCGTGTATGTGTCCTTAGGTGTACGTGTCTTTTACGTGTACATGTCCTTCCGTGTACATGTCCTTCCGTGTACGTGTCCTTCCGTGTACGTGTCCTTAGGTGTACGTGTCCTTAGGTGTACATGTCCTTCCGTGTACGTGTCCTTATTGGCAGGTTACAAGCGACATCACCTCCCACTGTCTTTGGTCCCTGGTCCGTACTGGTGGCAGACAACACAGCGACACACTACCCTCCCTCTTGCCTCCTGCGCCCTCACATCCCCACACCCCCATTTTCTTTATTCTAATTCTTTTTCTCCCGTTTTCGCGTAAAACGTCGAGCCACATCCGGATTTCCGCGAACCGAATCCTTGCTTGATCTCATAAGGAGATTTGCCCGCCTTTCTTCAAGAATGAGGCAAAGACCTCGAGATCATTTCTTTCTTTTTACAGACTTTATACACACACACACACACACACACACACATATATATATATATATATATATATATATATAGCTTTGGTTTCAGGAACTTGAAACCTTTATTCTCTCTCTCTCTCTCTCTCTCTCTCTCTCTCTCTCTCTCTCTCTCCGCCTGACTGGCTTAACGCTAAGTGCTGTGGTCGTGTGACAGCCAGGGCTTCATCTGTGCCAACACACAACGGCCTCCCCAGGACCTTCCCCCACACACACACAACGTCCAACACTCGCGTCCACTGATCCACCAACACCTCCTTCCTCCGTCCTCCCCTCCTTCTTCAGGAGGAGGGTGGCTTAGTACTATGTTGACTACGTATTAGCATCGGCTTCCTCCCGTGTGGAGGACCAAGACAGTGAAGCGCGCGCCCTCTAACTGGAGGTGTGGGGGATTGATTAAAAGCGTCTGTCACTTTCTCCTTTTTTTTTTTTCTTTCTTAAAGGGAAGGAGGCGAGACATTTATTCATAAGGCGTCGTTCTCCTCCTTTTCTTCTTCCTTTTCTTCTTCCTTCTCTCCTCCCTTCCTCCTACTCCTTCTTCTTCTCTTACATAATCCTCATGATTCGCATGACAACCAATATGGTACTCCCGTCTTTTACCAACAAAGGCCACAAACTACGTGACGGGCTCACCAACCCAAGCAACCAGCCCACCCACTCCAACCATGTTGACCCACTCGAACCCACCCACTCACCCACCAGGAGCGGGTTGTAATGACATAGTCGTATAACTACAGTGGTGGTTGTTGAGGTGTGACCTGAAAGGGGTTACGTTCACCAGGTCACGACCTCAGTGCACCAGGTCAGGCAAGACCCTTATAAACCAGGTCAAGGGCGACACTTGTACCCCCACCAGGTCAAGGACGACCCTTGTACATCATCTCAAGCAAGACCCTTGTACACCACCAGGTCAAGCAAGACCCTTGTACACCAGGTGGAGACCCTTGTACACCAGGTGGAGACCCTTGTACACCCACGGTAATAGAGAACTCTCACCTCGCTCAACATAACATGAAGCTGACATTTAATGAGACCATAGCAACAAGGACCCTACACCATCACTCTCTCTTTATATATATATATATATATATATATATATATATATATATATATATATATATATATATATATATACATATATATATATATATATATATATATATATATATATATATATATATATATATTTTTTTTCTTACAGGTCTCCTTGTCTTTCATAAGAATTACATACCTGCTATATTAATTGATAATCTTACATATACATCCGGTCGTACGTATGACCTGATATTCTTTTTCCATTATCAATGGCAATGTCATTATCAACATCTTTAGATCGAGTCGATCAATCTTCGTACGAACTTTAGAATTTGAAGTCGAGCCATACATGCTTCGGAAGTTACAGAAAACGAGAGAAGGGTCAATCCAAGTCACACTGACGAAAACCCACTTGTACTTAAGTCACTTACAAACGTGTATGATCTTTTGGAATCATCTTCAATAACTACATGAGGAAAAGGTGGTCACGTTTTGTTCTTCCAAACTGGTAGTCACAAAACGTTGCGAGAGAGAGAGAGAGAGAGAGAGAGAGAGAGAGAGAGAGAGAGAGAGAGAGAGAGAGAGAGAGAGAGAGATAAGGAGAGAAAAAATCTCAGATAGGCGAGAGAGAGAGAGAGAGAGAGACACGCCCTCACAGAGAGACACCAAGTCATCGACCCTATTCCAGTGGGAGACACAGACAACACACACACACACATTTCTTCCCTCACTCCTCCACCTTAAGACACAAAATGGGGAAGAACGAACCTCCTCCTCCTCCCCTCTCCCCCATTTACCCCTTTTGGGGAACCGAAACCACTTGAGAACAGAGACGTGTTGCCCCACCCCACCACCACCCATCCCATCCCCCCCAACTATAGACCCTCATAGAGTCTGGGACAAGACAGGTCAATACAGACACCTCCCCCCATAGTGTGGGGGTTAGCCAGTTCCTCACACAGAAAAAAAAAAAAAAAGGGGAGAGAGAGGCAAAAAAATAGCTTAGTTCTCAATAGCGATGACAGGCAATTCCCTGGCAGAAAAGACACATAATCCCTCTTATCCCTATAATTTGGGAGGGAGGGAGGGAGGGAGGTAAGGTTTCCCCCCCTCCCTCCTCTTCCTCCTCCTCCTCCTCCATAGACACCCCCCCCCCCCTCCTAATGGAAGCCCCCAGGAATACCACAACAATCCACACGGAAATTAAGACCTCTGGATCCCGCCCCTCCAAATCCCCCATCATCCCCCATCCCGCGATCTCTTCCCTTCATCGTGTCATTCTTTCAGTCACACGTGTACACGAGAGAGAGAGAGAGAGAGAGAGAGAGAGAGAGAGAGAGAGAGAGAGAGAGAGAGAGAGAGAGAGAGAGAGAGAGAGAGAGAGAGAGAGAGAGAGAGAGAGAGAGAGAGAGAGAGAGAGAAAGAGAGAGAGAGAGAGTTCGTCAGTGGTGGTGGTTGGTTGACAAGTGTCCAGATTTAATACGAGGATGGATGGATGGATGATGAAGGGGAAACGTAGTGACGAGGTAGAGGGGGATGAGATATGGGAGTGGAGGAGGAGGAGGAGGAGGAGGAGGAGGGATAAGGAGGAGGAGGAAGGATAGGAGGAGGAGGAGGAGAAGGGAAGAGTGAGAGGGATGAGGAAGGGTGTGAGAGAGGGTATTCACGGTACAAATAAGTGACTTTGAGCTTAGTGGTCAAGAGGAAGGGAAATATATATATATATATATATATATATATATATATATATATATATATATATATATATATATATATATATATATATATATATATATCCTCCTGTCCCAAGTGAAGTGTGTGTGTGTGTGTGTGTGTGTGTGTGTGTTCATCATTAAACGCACCCTATTTCACGCGTCCCCATTGTACCCACCCCTATTCTACGCATCCCACCATTTTACGCATTCCCAACTTACGCACATCGAGAAAAATACTTCTCCCTCCTCGTAAAAATTTCATGGTTCTCTGAGCAATCTCTTATATCGTTCCAATCCTTTTGTGAAAATAAAGCTATATTTCCTTAGAGAAAATGGGAAAAGGTCTGAAAGGCCTTTACGAGTGTATACTATATAGCACAGCCACAGTATAATATATATATATATATATATATATATATATATATATATATATATATATATATATATATATATATATACTCCATGTGTGGCGAGGTGGCGATGGGAATGAATAAAGGCAGACAGTGTGAATTGTGTGCATGGGTATATATGTATGTGTCTGTGTGTGTATATATATATGTGTATAGGGGTTGAGATGTATAGGTATGTATATTTGCGTGTGTGGACGTGTATGTATATACATGTGTATGGGGGTGTATGGGCCATTTCTTTCGTCTGTTTCCTTGCGCTACCTCGCAAACGCGGGAGACAGCGACAAAGCAAAATAAATAAATAAATAAATAAATAAATATATAATATATATATATATATATATATATATATATATATATATATATATATATATATATATATATATATATCGCTGCTAGAGGTGCTGGCTTCCTCGACGGACAGTGATAAACTGGGCTTTAAGAGGAGGCGAGGTAAGATAGTGCTAACCCGGCATGTGTGAGTTAAGACGGCATGGCGACCAAAGAACCACCCACCTCGAACAGCGTGGCAACCAAACCTCCCTCCCTCCCTGATTAGCATGGCAACCAAACTTCCCTTCCTAGGCAGCACGGCAACCAGATACCTTCCCTTAGGCAGTACGGCAACCAAATTTCTATGTCACACACGAGTGGAACCAACAACCAAACAGTGGGAACACTAGGCAACCACACAGTGGGGATACTAGGCAACCACACAGTGGGGACCCTAGACAACCACACAGTGGGGATACTAGGCAACCACACAGTGGGGACCCCAGACAACCACACAGTGGGGACCCTAGACAACCACACAGTGGGAACACTAGGCAACCACACAGTGGGAACACTAGGCAACCACACATAGGGGATACTAGGCAACCACACAGTGGGGACACTAGACAACCACACAGTGGGGACCCTAGACAACCACACAATCAGGACACCAGGCAACCACACAGTGGGAACACTAGGCAACCACACAGTGGGGACCCTAGACAACCACACAGTGGGGACACTAGGCAACCACACAGTGGGGACCCTAGACAACCACACAGTTGGGACCCTAGACAACCACACAGTTGGGACCCCAGACAACCACACAGTGGGGACACTAGGCAACCACACAGTGGGGACACCAGGCAACCACAGAGTTAGAACTCAACACGACCACACACTCACAACGGGAGGCTAACCATACAACCATACAACCATAA
>NC_092286.1:8007043-8009543 GCF_036320965.1 Panulirus ornatus
GAGAGAGAGAGAGAGAGAGAGAGAGAGAGAGAGAGAGAGAGAGAGAGAGAGAGAGAGAGAGAGAGAGAAGTGCCTCCAAAATGATCCGTTTTGAGAATCGCCCTGAGGGTGTTTCGTCTCCTTCTTCTTCCTCCTCCTCCTACTCCCTCCTCCACCCTTCTCCCTGGCCTCCTCCTCCTCCTCCCCTCTCCCTCCTCCCCTCTTCCTCCTCCCCTCTCTCCCCTCCCCTCTCCCCCCTGTTCTCTCGCGGCGTTTAAAAAAAAACAAAAAAGAAAACACTTGCGGAAAACGAGAGCGAGTATCTTCTTAAGTACTTTCTCACATCACCTTGCCTCTCTCCTCCCCTCCCTCACAGTGGTGGGAAACGAGGGCGGGCGCCAGTAGCACAGTAGACCACATTTAGAGACGTGTTAGGGTAATGGGAATGGGGGGAAGGGGGGTTAAGGAAGGGGGATGGGGGTGCTGCTGCTAGGAGCTGCCTATTTCTTTTTTTTTTCACTAATTTCTTGCATCGTCTCACGACCCGTTCACGGGGCTGGTGTACTTCCGCTGCGAGTACTTACGTATGGCGAGTACATACGTACGAGTACTTACAAGCGAGTACTTACGGCGGGATCTTACCAAGAGGCAGGCCTGGCGCGTAGCGCTCACCGCAGGAAAATCTAGAATTACGTAGAACGATATGTGTGTGTGTGTGTGTGTGTGTGTGTGTGTGTGTGTGTGTGTGTGTGTGTGTGTGTCTGTGTCTGTGTGTGTGTGTGTGTGTGTGTGTGTACCTCACATACACAGACCGTCAGGTGTACATCGTCCACAATACACAGGAAACACGACTCAATCAGCCTTACGAGGACGAGGGGTCGTTACGACCGTCCGAACACGACCTGTACCTGACCCCACCACCTGTACGACCCTTGCGTACCCGAGGGTATACGATCCTTGGGTATGATGGTCTGACCTTTGACCTGACCCTTGAGCATGATGGCCTGGCCTTTGACCTCACCCTTGAGCATGATGGCCTGGCCTTTGACCTCACCCTTGAGCGTGATGGACTGGCCTTTGACTTGACCCTTGGGTATGATGGTCTGGCCTTTAACCTGACCCTTGAGTATGATGGCCTGGCCTTTGACCTGACCCTTGACCATGATGGCCTGGCCTTTGACCTGACACCCCATTCTCTAAAAGCACAACCAGGTCATTAGACCCAATGGTCGTAACGACATGCTCAAAGGTCGTACCGTGATAAACAAGGGGAGGAACACAGTAGAAATATCAATCACATATTTTCACAGATTCTCTTTTATCAAATAATAAAAGGAAACACTTCAAATACATCTCGGTATGAGCCATCTCTTCTTTCAAGCACACATATAATATTCACACCTTCATCTTCTTCGTACCTCTATCGTTTTAATTTCCCTTTTTATCGCCTAACTCATAATTCCATTCTATTTTTTTTTTCTAATGTTCATTTCCCACAGGAAACATCTCATCGAATACCAATACAGAGCAACAGAGAGAGAGAGAGAGAGAGAGAGAGAGAGAGAGAGAGAGAGAGAGAGAGAGAGAGAGAGAGAGAGAGAGAGAGAGAAGAGGGTTTGGTATCCCAGGCGAAGCAGGAGAGACCCCCACAAAGCAAACAGAAAACGAAGCAAAGGTTCCTTACTCTCAATACATCTTTTTTTTTTCTTTTTTAATCATGATTGGAAATTGTAGAAAAATAAAAAAAAAACAGAGCATGGGACACACAGATGTTTCAGTATAAACCCACGCGAGTGTAGTATTACTTCACACTTGTACTTCAAACTGTTTCATCCCTTACTTACTTCCAGACGGAACGTGGCACGTAAAGTACGTGCCACGACGTATTTTACGACATCAAATTGATATCATCGATAGCTTGCTTCACCTGTCTACAGCATCATTCAAATACGATCCTCTGAACGAAGGGAAATTTCACCTTGCTCTCCATAATTAATTTCTTTCCCAGCTTCCTCACCTTCTCTTGCTCACCATCCTTCCACACGAGGCCTTCAAACAAACAAACACACAAAGACAGACAGACAGACAGACAGAGATGGAGGAAGCCATCCTTCCACAGGAGGCCTTCAAACAAACAAACAAAGACAGACAGACAGACAAACAGACAGAGATGGAGGAAGCCATCCTTCCATACGAGGCCTTCAAACAAACAAACAAAGACAGACAGACAGACAGAGATGTAGGAAGCCCTACTTCCACACGAGGCAAACAAACAAACAAAGACAGACAGACAGACAGACAGACATAAACGGAGGAAGCCACAAACCACACCACTTCCTCCGCCCAAACAGATCAGGTAAATGAAAATTAAAAAAGAAAAAAATATCCTTTTTTTTTGTTGAAAATACCAGTTAAATCTGATACACTTTTCTTGGCAGAGAAAAAGAACTTTCCGTTGAAACGTAACAAAGCGGTTTATTCATCCCTCATCCTCCTCCCCCCCAACCCCCCTTTTTCTCTG
>NC_092286.1:8014543-8049543 GCF_036320965.1 Panulirus ornatus
TTACCGATACATAACACATACCCTTTCTTCCCCACCCTCACTCCTTCGCTCCCGGAGCCTGCCACCAATGCCACGTCTGACCGTTCGCCCAATGATGGCAATTGACAACACACGGGGATCATCGACTTACAGACCCATACATGAATCCCTTACAACATTCGTGAATGTATTTCAATACCTTCCACATGATGTAATGTACATACACGTACCTACCAACATATACCATGGGCACATACCTACATATCTTTGCCCACCAACATGTACCATTGACACATATCAACATATCTTTGCCCCACCATCATGCCATGGACCCATACCTACATACCTTTACCCACCAACATGTACCATGGACCCACATCAACATATCTTTGCCCCACCATCATGCCATGGACCCATATCAACACACCAAGAGACCATACCAACATACCACATATATTCCAACATACATCAGCGCACCTACGCAGATATCCCAAAAAATGCCATTTTTCTTACCGAACACGACCAAACCCCGGTGTCTCATGTCCACAAACTGGACGTTGCTCTATTGGCGTCCAAGCCAGTAATCTTATCATGTAAATTTAATCACAACAACACAAGTGTCATGAGTTATATCTTCCCTCCAGTAATACTGTGTTCCACTGTTTCATCTGAAAACGTCGGCACATTTGAATCTAGACTATTAACACGTAAACTCCTTTGTTACATATATAAATATTCAAATTCATTTGGATTTAATCTACCCAGCTGGGCTCTTACCAAAATCCTTTCATTCAGGTGAAAATACTGAAGCATTTGAATCTAGACTTTGTATACAGATCTAACTCATCTGTTTCAGGTGAAGATGTTGAAGCATTTGAATCGAGGCTTCGTGCACATGAACCGCACGATCGAAATCATTTGTTTCATAAGAAAACATTGAAGCATTTGAACCTAGAATTCGAACACACGATGAAACTCATTTGTTTCATGTGAAAACACTGAAGCATTTGAACCTAGAATTGAAACACACGATGAAACTCATTTGCTTCATGTGAGGATACTGAAGCATTTGAACCTACAATTCGAACACACGATCAAAATCATGTATTTCGTTGGAAAATATTGACCTTTCTTACATGTTTACTCTCCCCGTTGTCTATTTGTTTGTGTTAGACACACTGATACATTTGTTTACATTACTGAGTGTTGAAGTTCATCCTTTTTTTTTAACTTGTTTATATCTGAACCACTTTCTGTAACATGCTCTGTGACGTGAGTCATCTACCCATCTCTGTATTGGCCTTGTATGAATCGGGTGAATGATTAAAGCAACATCATTATAATCTGCAAATGATATAAGTCTGTGTGCGAACGTAACCTAATATGATGCTGTACATGTAAACCTTGTGTTTAATGCCATTCTGAGCCACAGTTATACCTAGATCTGTGCTATTAACTTCTTTATCTCTTTAACTATGGAATGAGGAGCCTCGTGGGTCCCTGGTCCCCACTTGGGCTCATCTTTTATGTCATGTGTCGTCCCTTGGTCGTGTTCTATGCCACTGCCTCTGACCCACCATCATCATCGTTGTGTGACCTTCACCAACACGATAACTGAATTGTTTTGCCTGCGAATATTGAGAGAAATTGAGCTTGATAAACTGTGGTAAAACCCTTGACTTGGTTGTAAGGTTTTCTTTGTTCTCTGCTCCTTGCCTGCTTGCTTGCCTGCTTGCTTGCTTGCCTGTTTGCTTGCTTGCTTGCTTGCCTGCTTGCTTGCTTGTCTGCCTGTGTATCGTGTTTATTGCCTGCGTGTTCTCTTTGCTTGCCAATCCATCTCTCCTTGTCAACTTACCCGTTAATCAATATTCCATCATCTGCTTTTTTTTTTATGCTTGCCTTCGTGCGGCACTGCAGTGTGTGCTTGCCTCCTGCCTCGCTGTGCTTGCCTCTTGCTAAGTGTGCATTGCATGCCTGTTTGACCCGTCGCTTCTTTGTAAGAGCCATACGCGTTCGTCATAACAAAAAACCCTAGGCACAGTCAGTTGCCACGAAGCCATAGGATGGAATTGAGTGCTCCTTTCCTCCACCTCCCTATCCTCTTTCCTCCCTAACCTACCTAAACACCATAAAAAAAGGACTTTAAGAAAAATAAGGGGGGAAATGGTAGCCAACTTGATCACAACGGTTCGATCCTTTTGAAATAGAAAAGAATACGACGATGCGACCATTTTTGAACATAGTCGCACGACTGTTTTAACATTACGACCCCCTTTGAGGTCGTAACGGTACGATCCTTAGGTATGATGACCTGACTTCTCAGAGGTCAGGTCAAGTTAGGTCACGCCATTACCATAACACCTCCCCCCCCAAAAAAAAGGGTCGTGTTGTCGCCCTTAATCGTCGTATACCGTTGAGTTCAAAGGTCGTCCTTACTTCCTCCTTACATGAAGGTCAAAATATAACTTCATGGTTAAGAACTCCAGTGGTGGACCATCTTCCATCCTCTCCTCCTCCACTGCCTCCACTTGGAAGTAGGTCAGTGGTAGCCCACGCGAGACACACACACACACACACACACACACACACACACACACACACACACACACACACACACTGAGGGAGAGATATGAGCAGCAGAGATGGGACGCGAGACAGCGTGAAGCGAGACAAGACAGTGTGACGCGAGACAGCGAGGACAGCCCCCAACTGTATATAACATTGCTAAGGACGACTTGCTATGTCTAAATCCGAGGCGATTTGCAAGTTAGATCTCGCGATGTGAAATGAAATGCAAATTCAGATATGAACATGTAGAGATGATCACTGTGAATCCTCCGTACATAGTCACACAAACACACACAGACACATATATATATACGTACACACACACGGACGTGCACGCATACACACATGTGTGTGTGTGTGTGTGTGCGTGTGTGTGTGTGTGTGTGTGTGTGTGTGTGTGTGTGTGTATGTGTGTGTGTGTGTGTGTGTCTCCCACATTCACCCAATTCTTTAGAAATTCTTAATTAAAGTTACGTTAAAGAGAGTGAATCACTGAACTACATAAATATTTGTCACTTGATTAAATTTCTCTCCCCTGCATCATAAGCTCTCTCTCTCTCTCTCTCTCTCTCTCTCTCTCTCTCTCTCTCTCTCTCTCTCTCTCTCTCTCTCTCTCTCAGAAAGAGACACTTTCCAGGCCAAGATTTCCAACCTTTGGTTCATCTGGCAGTAAATCATGCCCCCCCCCTCCCCCCTCCCTAACGTGTCTCTCTCTTCCTCCCTCTGACACACACTGGCTGTTTCCTTGCGTGGTGAGCGACGGAGTGAGGGGACAGAAAATGAGAATCTGAATCATTCTGTGTCTGTGCAGATCAGGACAGGCCACTGGGTCGTCCAGAATCTGAGTGGAATTGAGGAAGGAGAGCTGATCACATGAGGAGAAGACAAGGAGGAGAAGGTTTCCTGATAAAATGCATGATGTCTTATGTGTACAGCACGAGGAGAAGGGAGTTCTACACTCGTGGGGGTCCCATCTCTTGTGCTGTGAAGGGAGATGGGGAGGGTTCTACACTCGTGTGGCCTCGTCTATGTATGGTAAGGAGAGGGAGTTCTACACTCGTGGGGGGCCCCATCTCTTGTACTGTAAAGGGAGGAGCGGTTCTACACTGGCGTGGCCTCGTCTTTGTACTGTAAGGAGAGGGAGTTCTACACTCGTGGGGCCCCATCTCTTTTACTGTACGAGGAGGAAGTTCTACACTTGTGAGGTCCTGTGTCTTGAACATACACTGCTATCCTACATTTTTTTTCACAATGTTTCACACTGCCTGTATTTACAGTTTCATCACATGCCTTGAACCAATCATCTACAACTCTTTTACTATAAATGTATTACTTTCAATCTTGTTATCATGTCTCTGGCTTAACCTCTCGTTTGCTCTTTCTCTGCATCTTTCAAAGAACTGTCCACTGTTTACGTTGTCAAACTGGTTCAGAAGTTTATAAACGCAAAAGTCGTGATCAAATCTCTCTTGAATCTTCTCTTTTCCCTTTGTGAGCAACTTTCCAGTACTCAACCTCTCCCTATAACTCAGCTTTCTAAATCAAGGCACTACCTCTGTTGTCCTCATCATGTGGACCTTCTCTATCAGATCTTCTTTTACCATCTAAGAAATAATCAAATTTGAGAGACATATACTATGTTTTTGGTCTGATACAAGTTGTGATTTGTTTACTAAGCTCATCCATACCCACGTACTTGAATGCCATTCGAGCATCACCAATGAAACAGTTTGTGTCCCTATTTCTCCCTAAGTGGTGTCTTGATCATTGGCAATGTACAGTGGTGACCCACTTCCCCTCCCTCACGACGCTTTCCTGCTGGATTGTAGTAATACCGAGAGCATCCTGCTGTGTATCCCATCTTCATCACTCTCTGCATGTGTGTGTTTTTTGGGGCGGGGTTAAACTTTATCAACACTATACAGCACACCAGCTGTGGAGCTTGTCTAATGACGTCCCAGTGTTAAGCATGACGCATATCTTCCGTCATTTCTCACTTCTCTCATGACTTCGGGCATCATCATCATCATCTTCTACAAACATGTTCGTTCGTGGAATCATCCTCCTTTTTGGGCAAGCCAATGACGCAGATCATCGAGAAGACCGATGAATCTACGACTGACTCAAACCTCTGCGATACGTCACTAGTTACGTTACGACATTTGGAAAGCGCTTCCCTATGTCCTTCCGTTCTCTTCCATTAAAGTAAATTTCAATAGCCCGAAAAACTCTCCTTAAGTCCCTTCCTCCTTCATATCAAGCCCTTATACCAAACTCCTGCGTCTAACAGTGTCCAATGCCTTTTGGAAGTCCTAGAACACCTCCAATATTTACCTGATCATATTGGTCCCAATGATATAAGTCCGCAGCTCAGCGCAATTTCCCCGATCTCCTTTCTTAAAAATCTGGCACGACAATTTGCTCTCTTTTACCCACCCTCTCCTCTCCTCCTTCTCCCTCTCCCCTGACACCACAACCTCTTCACTTCAAGCGACCTCGCAGACCGCTTCTGAGACACTTCTTGAGCACGCACGGCGAGACATCCTCAGGTCCATGTGTCTTACAGGGTTTAATGCCTTCCAAGTCCTTCTACCATCCGGAACCCACCGGTGTGTGTGTGTGGTGTGTGTGTGTGTGTGAGACACTGCTAGCCGTGCAACGGTGCAATGCTGTCGCATGGTACTGTGGTGCGGGACGTGCAGTGAGACACTGTTGCCAAGCATGATGGGGTGGGGGGTAGTGGCCCCTGGGGTGTGTGTGTGTGGGAGGTGGGGGAGAGGAATCTGGGGGGGAGAGGCAGGTACTGGAGGGAACAGGAGTGTGTGGAGGGAGAGGCAGGTACTGGAGGGAACAGGAGTGTGTGGGGGGAGAGGAAGGGAAAGAGGCAAAAGGGTACTAGAAAAAGGAATGGAAGCACGAGGAAGGGTGGTGGAGATATGCACGTTGGAATGGGCAATATGGATGGGAAGGACAAGGCTTCTTAACTTTAAGAGGTCAGGATGTGTGGCAGTGAGAGGGAAAGGTGGCGGCGCTAACAAAGAGAGCAGGGCCGTGGCGGGAGGAGGGAATGCAGGAAGTGGGAGGAAGGGAAAGACATGTGGAAGGGGAGGAAAGTAGTGGAAGGGAAGGGATTTGGTAGTCGATGGGGTGCGAGGCAAACAGTAGAGGTGTGGGGGGGAGGGAGGAGGAGGGTGGGGGGCTGTGGTAGTTGGAGGAAAAGGAAGCGGCAGAGGGAGGGAAGGAAGGGAGGGAGGAAGAGAGTGTGGCACGACGAAGGGGGGTAAGAAGGCAGTGGGTGGGTGGAGGGAGTGTGGCTTTAGGAGGGAGGGAAGAGAAATTGTGGCACTGGGATGGAAGGGGAGAGGTGGCACGTGTCTACTGGAAGAGAAGGAGGGAGGGAGAGAGAGGGGAGGAGGAGATTCGGAGGGAGGGAAGGAGGGAGGGAAATTCGGAAAGAGGGGAGGGACATTCGGAGGGAGGGAGGGTAGACTCAGGGTGGCACCGAGACTAAGGCACTGGGCCAGGCACACCTTGCACCCTCCACCCGCCACCCAGCCACCCAGCCGCCCACCCAGCCGCCCAGCCCGCATCTGATCAATATTTGTAGAATACGCACACTTTGTCGCGGCCGGTAGTGGTGATGTAGTGGTGGTGTGGTGGTGGTGTGGTGGTAGTGTGGTGGTGGTGTGGTGGTGGTGTAGTGGTGGTGTGGTACTAGTGGTGTGGTGGTAGTGTGGTATGGCAGTGGTGTGGTACTAGTGGTGTGGTGGTAGTGTGGTGGTGGTAGTGTGGTGGTAGTGTGGTGTGGTGGTGGTGTGGTACTGATAGTGTGGTGGTAGTGTGGTGGTGTGGTAGTGGTGGTGTGGTGGTAGAGGGAGGTGTGGTAGTGGTGGTGCAAGCAATGAGTGGTGGCGGTGGTGGTGGTGGTAGACGGTGAGGGTGTGGTAGACGGTGAGAAAGGCTTGTGTTACCAACTCTTTAAATTATTCACAATAATTGTCGTATTGAACTGATAGGGTGGTGGGGTGGTTGAGAGGGGGGGGGGGGGGGGGCAGGTGGGGAAGGGTCAGAGGGTATTTTGTCTGTGTGTGTGTGTGTGTGTGTCTGTGTGGGGGGGGTTGGGTGGGGGGGGGGAGGGACAGGGGGTAATGATCAGCTGAGCTGTGGCAAAACCTTGGTAGAGGTTGGGAAGTGGTGGGTTACAGTCATGGAGACCTGATTAATAATGGGGTTTATGGAATTTTAATCTACAGTGGCTATAGATAAACCCAAAGGTTTCAGAGAAACGAGAGGGAAACGGTAGAAACCACACACACACACACACACACACACACACACATATTCATACTTACAGGCTTCCGTGGTGTAGTCGTTAGCTTTGCTGACCATGATTCGCACACGGACCCACCCCCGGTTCGAATCCTGGGCGCGGTCAGTTGGTCAACTCCACTCTCAGGTGTTTATCCTCCCCTCGGGGCTGGTCGATAAATGGGTACCTGGCTTACCCTAGGGTGTGTGTGTGTGTGTGTGTGTGTGTGTGTGTGTGTGTGTGTGTGTGTGTGTGTATAGGATGGTGTTATTGTTCGTCCTTTGCCAGAGATGGTTGTTAAGTGACCAGTTGTGAAGGGATTCGAGTGATTGGTTCCTCAGCGACTGATCGTTATGTGACTGGTGATGGGATGTACGGCTCCCTGATGATTACCCCATCAAAGGATTGGCTGGCAAGGGATTTAGCTAACTTGTGAGTCAGTGAATGAATGATAAATGATTGGTTCGTAAGCGACAAGATGCCAAGTAATTAGTTACTTAGCGTCGTGGCTACGAAGTAACCGGTTACCGAATTACTGCTGAACAGGTAACGAGTCGCTGTGCGATTGGCTGCTGCGTGAGTGGTCGGCAAAACGACTCGTTACAAGAATAATTGGTTGTTACATGACCCGGGTTACCGACAGATGGGCTGTACAGGGCCATGGCAGCTGGAGCCTCCAGACCACAGAGGAAGACGTCCGACTTTGGACTAACGACAAACAAACCATCTTTTTTTCCCCCCCATTGCCAGATTCCAAGAGCCGACCTCCCTAGCTACGTTCCTGGACTTCATCCAAATGGCTATTACGAAAAGAAAAAAAATACAAATCGGCATCTTCATCAATACTGGTCCTGTTCATGTCTGTGTACTCCAGATGACCCCCACCCCCCACTTAATTACCTAATGGGGCTGCTTCTGAATGGCAGTAGCCTTCAGTAACCAACCATCGGCTACTTAACAAGACTCTCTAATTTAACGCCATCACCTGAACTTTGATCTAAGCTAGTTATCGCAACTAGTTCTTTCAGAGCTAGTTAGACAATCCCTCAGGTTATACTAGCTCTTCAAACAACTCCCCCCCCCCCCCACCTCTTCTTCCCCTCCCCTCCCACCACAGGGTTTACGGGTAGCTAAAGCACCATTGCCCTCTAAGTGCTCGTTAGCGAATCCCCGAGACTCACTGGACGTTTACCACACGTGCCGACGAACAAGCCTCCTCCTCCTCCTCCTCCTCCTCCTCCTCTTGATTGCTGAATGGCTGGTTCTTTTTTCTTTAAAGAGGCGACGTGGTCTGGAATACCAAATGGTAAAAGGAAGGCTTCACCAGCATCACTGAATGCGAACGGGGCGATTACCACCAGGTAGGGGATCTACTGACGAAGGAACAACGTTACTGCTACTACACCACCACCTCCCTCGTCGCCCTTACCACCGTCAGGAGATTGGCCCCCGACGTGTCTCCCGACGCTAGCCACTACTGCTGGACGCTGGTCATCGCCTGCTCCAGCGGCCTGGTCTGGTTAATCATCGCCTGCTCCAGCGGCCTGGTCTGGTAGATCATCGCCTGCTCCAGCGGTCTGGTCTGGTAGATCATCGCCTGCTCCAGCGACCTGGTCTGGTAGATCATCGCCTGCTCCAGCGGTCTGGTCTGGGTGATCATCACCTGCTCCAGCTGTCTGGTCTAGTCTGGTGTGATCGGCTGCCTTCGTGGAACACTCGGTATGTTGATTGGTTGGTTCAAATGGAAACTTGGGCGTTGGTTGGTAACTTCCTTCTGGTGCGACGCGGCCAACAAGGACTTTGGCACCCAAAGACTGTTGTGAGGGGAGCAGGAGGAGGAGGAGGTTGGTGGGTTGTGTGAGGGTAGTGTTCAGACGGAGGGGGTAACTTCTTGCGTCTTGTCCTCCCCCTTGTACCCCATCTATCTACCGATCTATCTACACAACAGACAGAGGAAGAAACAGATAGACAGATGTTTAGAATGATAGTTAGATAGATAACTTTAAAGACTTCAGTCGACGTTCTTTGGGGATGGGCTGCGACGAAAGACCCAGTTCAAAATATGTTTTAGTAAATATATGATCAAAGCATATCTTTAGCTCCCGTTAAGTTTCTCAAAAATCCTGTCTTTTACTAAACCCAAGTCAATGATATGAAAATATAAATCATTATATCCCATCAATAAGAGATGTCCTCAATGGGTACTTTCCTATCACGTACTCTCTCTCTCTCTCTCTCTCTCTCTCTCTCTCTCTCTCTCTCTCTCTCTCTCTCTCTCTCTCTCTCTCTCCTCAACCCTTAAACCATTTTCTTCGATCCTAAACTAACCAGATTACGTGAAATGAAACCAATTCCTTTTTCCTCGAGTCTCTCTCTCTCTCTCTCTCTCTCTCTCTCTCTCTCTCTCCTTACTGACAGACTTATCTCACCCTTGAATCCTTCCCTTTGATCTGGGGGAGGAGGAGGAGGTTAACCTTGCCTGTCAAAGGTTGCCTTATACCCTCCCGTCGTAAACAAACTCCCATCCATCGATAGAACCTTAAGTGTTGACACAAACAAGCTTTATTGTTTACCACCATTGTGGAACCCCCCCCCCCTCCTTGTGACGTAAGAGCTCTAACACAAACCCACTCTTCCCGGTCTTAGTCATCTACAAAGACCACATCATCCCACCCCTCCAAGAAGACCTTACCCCCCCGTGCACAAACCCGTTCTATAAGATGTCTGGCCACGCTCACACCTTCTACTTCTCTCTCTCTCTCTCTCTCTCTCTCTCTCTCTCTCTCTCTCTCTCTCTCTCTCTCTCTCTCCCCACAAGCCTCTGCTCTATCTCCTCTCCTCTCGCCACAACCACGAGCAACAGCAGTAACAGCAGCAGCAGTACCACAGTCATCTGACGTGGCCCACCACCAGAGCCAGGAAGGTGGGAGGAGGAGGAGGAGGAGGAGGAGGAGGAGGAGGAGGAGGAGGAGGAGGAGGAGGAGGAGGAGGAGGAGGGAGGGAGGGAGGCGCCCCACTTGTTAACGACCCTCTCCTCTCCTCCTCTCCTCCCATCTTCTTCCCTCCCCCCCTCCTCCTCCCTACGTCTCCTCCACGACACCATCTCCACCTCGCCTCCCTCCTCCTCCTCCTCCTCCTCCTCCTCCTCCTCCTCCTCCTCCCCTTCCTCTCTCCCACCCGCCACCGGCAATTCCGGACGCCTACAGGACGATTCGAGGGAAGAACAGCAGCTGTGCCGGACGATTTAAGAGGTTGAATTGCTGTGCCGGGCGATGCGAGGGGGACGACGAAACTCCTGTGCCGGACGATGTGAGGGGGACGACGAAACTCCTGTGCCGGACGATGCGAGGGCGACGGAGAAACTCCCGTGCCGGACGATGCGAAGGGGACGACGAAAACTCCTGTGCCGGACGATGCGAGGGGGACGACGAAAACTCTTGTGCCGGACGATGCGAGGGGGGTAAACTGGCTTGGCTGGACGTATGGAGACGGGTGGACTACTGGACGACTTCAGGGGCCAACTGCTGTGAACGGGTCGGGTCCGGTAACACCCTCACACCCCCCCCCACCCGCCCCCCACCTCCCCTCGGGCGAGGTAGAGCGCGGACGAACAATGACATCCACAACAATACCTCGAACTGCTGTCGTAGGAGACGTAAGACGTAAGACTGTTTCGAACGCATGACGTCACCTTAGAACGCCCGGTGCGTGTGTGTGTGTGTGTGCGTGCGTGTGTGTGTATGTGTGTGTGTGTGTGTGTGTGTGTGTGTGTGTGTGTGTGTGTGTGTGTGTGGTGAGTGGGGGGTTGGTATTGGGGGGGCAGAAAGACGCAAAAATGGCGACAATCGAGACGACGGAAGATGTCAGGTTGGGGTCTACTAAGACAGACATCAGTGATGTCAGGCGATTTCGGGGGAAAAAATCACACTTGGGTCATCCCTGGTAGAAGGCGGACATCAACTGGCGGACAATGACATCAGCTACCTTACTCTGACATCGCCCTAGTTACACTGATATCGTCCAGCTCACACTGACATCCCCCTTTCCCAATGACATCACCCCACCTCACACCGACGCACCACAACGCTCTTAAACACCGACTGACAGGGTTGACATCCTCCCTCGCTGACTGACAGGGGTGACATCACACCCAGAGAGAGAGAGAGAGAGAGAGAGAGAGAGAGAGAGAGAGAATCGCATCTTAGAACCATTTACGCCAGTTTTCTTCACCGTCTTTCAGCGGGTCACCTGCCAGTCACTTGAGCCGATCAGCGTTCTCACACGACCTGGCTTCTGACCTCGCCTTGATGAGTCTCATTGCTGACCTGGTCCCGTCCGTGTTCTCAGATGACCTGGCTTGACCTGATCCATGATGTTGTTCACGTCTGAACCCGTCCATTTGGAAGACTAGAATACACCTGGCGTGGTCTACCTCCCACCCCACCACCACCCCCTCCACTAACCCCACACACACACACACACACACACACACACACACACACACGCCCCCCCCCCCTTCCCCCATTGGGGGTGTAGTAGTTAGCGCTAACGACCTTGAGCCACCACAGTCGTCCCCAGGTGTTCATCCTCACCTCGGGGCTAGTCGATGAGTGGGTACCTGGCTTAGGCTCAGGTGTGTGTGTGTGTGTGTGTGTGTGTGTGTGTGTGTGTGTGTGTGTACACAGATGAGAGTAAGCACATGGTATGTACATACAGAAGGTTAAGGGACGGGGCAACACGAGTGTAAAGCTCTCTCCCACGTACACACACACACACACACACATACACACACACACACACACACACACACACACACACACACACACACACATACACACACACACACACACACACACACCTGCGGGCCATCATCTTCCACTCCATCACCATCATCATTCGAGTCCATTAACTACCGGACTCCCCTCTCCCTCCCTATCTTCCTCCCTCAGCGGCCCATCAAGCCCCCCCTTTCCGGCCCCAGCCTAATACCTCCACTCACTCCAGGCCTTCCCTCCCTCCCTCCCTCCCTCCCTCCTTCCTCTCCCCAGCAAACTCGACTCCCCTGACCACGTGCGGTCGAGGACACTCCCCCCTCCCCCCCCTCACCGTCTCCCCCCCCCGCTGTTCTTCGTATCGCGCGTCATCCCAGGTGTTGTAGCACACTGACCACGTGCGATCCACAGCTGTAACTGTGTCAGTCGCCGGGCAGGAGTGACCACGTGCGACTCACGCCCAGCCAAAGTCGGTGCCATGTAGTTCGAGTCGTACCACGTGTGACCACGTGGGACCGGCTGCTTTACGACAGTGTAGCAACTCAAGTCGCAGCGAGTGACCCCGTGTGTGACCACCGCAGCGTAGGCCGATCTCTCCACAGCTGACCCCGTGTGGGTAACACAGACAACACATCCCCCCACCCCACCGTCAATGCCCCCCCCCCTCCATCCCCAGGCAGCACCACTCCCCCCCTCCCCCCTACACCACACCCAAAGCCGGTTCCAACCGGTCTGTGCAACAGACCCCCCAAAAGCTATACATAGACCTGTGTGTAGGGGGTCTATTCCCGTCTCAGGTCTTCCGAGGTCGTCCCGAACGGTTCGGGTTTGACGTTGAGGGGAAGGGGGGGGGGTTGGTGATTTAAGGGAGGGGAGGCGGTAGAAGGGAGAGGGGGGGAGGGAAGGTGATTTAAGGGAGGGGAGGTGGTGGGAGGGAGAGTGGGAAGGGGGGAGGGTGACTTAAGGGAGGAGGGGAGTTGGTGGTGGTCCTCCTCTCTCTCCTCCTCCCCCCTCCCTTTGACCCCTCGGGGGGGGGGGGTGATGTCAGGGGTCAAGTGATCGCTGATCCGTCAAGGAGAAGGGATGTTCTCGTGGGGGGAGGGGTGAGGGGTGAGGGAGGGGTCAGAGTACTTCCCTCCAGTCAAGGAAGAAGATCAGTAATCTTGACTTGGGGGAAGGAGGGGGAAGGAGGGGAGGAGGGGGAGGAGGAGGGGAGGAGGGGGAGGAGGGGAGAGGAGGGGATTTAAGTGAGTCTGGGGACGCTCATGACGGACCCATGGCGTCAGCTGAGAGTCAAGACGTCGGTGTATCGTCTCAGTTCCTCGAAAAGAGTTCAAGGTGTGGTTGCCTGCTGGAAATAAAATAATAATAATAATAATAATAATAATAAAATCCTCTTTGAGGATAACTTGTTAACTCTTGGTTGCAAACCGTACTACAGGGACCCTGGTCGACCCCAAAAAGCACTACAAATACCCTGGTCGAACCAACGTATTACAAGGGAACTGGTCGACCAAACGCACTACAAGGACCATGGTCGACCCAACCCACTACAAAGACCCTGGTCGACCAAATGCATTACAAGGACCTTGGTCGACCCAACCCACTACAAAGACCCTGGTCGACCAAATGCATTACAAGGACCTTGGTCGACCCACGGCACTTGATGGACACCGAGTCTGATGGTTATGCATAATGATCCCCATATATGTATAATGATCCCCATATATATGTATGATGATCCTCATATATGTATAATGATCCTCATATATGTATAATGATCCCCAGATATGTATAATTACATATATGTATATCGACGCGTGTGTGACCTACATAATTATGACCCTCGTTTACATAAACACGTGTGTGTGTGTATGATCCCATATGTATTACCACGTATGTATGATCGTGTATGTATGACAACGCATGTATGACCCCATATATATATATATATATATATATATATATATATATATATATATATATATATATATATATATATATATATATATATATATGTATATATATATATATATATATATATATATATATATATATATATATATATATATATATATATATATATGCATCCGTGTGTATGAGCAGGCGTGCATGACGACATATGTGTACGTCATATGTAAGGTGGCTGGTGGGTATATGCATGACAACGACCATGGTGTCTGTCTGTTTGCATGATCATATTTACCCATGCATGACACAGTGTATAATGTAAAACGAACGTAAATACACAATCATCATGATATTTGCATGACTGACGCATCTCGCATGACACTCCTCTCAACGATGAATTTAGAGAGAGATTGAATAATAAGAAAATAAACTCTGCGTCCACCGCGTATTTTAATGTTGCTTTTCCTTTTCTATATTTTTCGACATACGGAAAAGGGGGCTAGTAGTGTTTCTCAACATAATGATGATGTAAAACCAAACACACATACGGGGGAAATTAGTGTACCGCCGACTTGACCCCCTTCTTCTATCGATAAATTATTTCACTCTTTACTTAAAAATAAAAGAACCATTTCCGTCAACTCCTGTAATTCAACCTCTCCTCCTCCATCTACAGCAAACTCTCCAACCCATAAGGCCGTTTTCTTTCCTTCTTCTTTCCCCCTTCTTTTTTTTTCCGGCACCTTTTTCTACCACTCAATTTTGGATGATTCCGCTCTCCTCCTCCTCCTCCTCCTCCTCCTCCGTCGCCCACTCCCATAGTCTCCACAATGAACTTATATGCCATTTCCTGTTATTGTTCTCGAGCAGGTTCCTTCCCAGTATGGTACCACCTGCCAGCCTCCAGGTGGACGAGGCGTGCGTGATCCAGATGGCATAACTCCTCCACTCCTTGAGGAAGTGTACCTCTTGAGCTTGCACCGATCCTCCTCAATCGCGTATCTTCGTCTCTGTCTAAGAACCCAGAGTCTTCCTTCCCTCTTTGGACACACGCCTTGACGCAGTCTGCCCCTACGAAAGGCGACCGTTCTAACCTCTCTTAACTATCGCCCCCTCCCCCCTAACCCCCACTTCTGCCATCTCTAAAAGTCTTCATATGTCTCTTAAGCACTCAAGAGTCTCGTCTCTTTTTTCAGGTCACCCGTACACAGAGGTCGCAGCAGTGTTAGGTCCTACTGGTGACCTTCTCTGTTATGGGACTCACTTCTGGTCCTCCTTTCTCGACATCCTCCAAAGGACTGCGAGGCATCAGTCTTCTGCTTTCCTTTGGCTTTCCTCCTTCTCTGTTCCTTTGGGCAAAGTTTCCTCCCTGGCCTTTCCATTAGCAACTGTCGTTGATGGAGCGACGACTCCCTCGACTTCCATCAATATCGGCGTTCCTCCAGGTTCTCTCCTATCGCCCACTTTCTTTCTTCCTCAATAAATGATCTTAAGTCTTATACTTCTAACACGCTTCTCACTTCTATGCTAACGATTCCAGTGAACAAACTGCATCTCATTTTCTTCCTCCTTGAAACCATTCGTCTCTTTTTCTCGTACTGAACCGACTTCCTCTCACAGTCTGTACCTATGCATCATCTCAGAATGGGAGAGAAGTAACCCAGTTAAATATAAGAGTGCTAACACGGAATTTCCCCCCTACATATCTCTGGACCATATCTTTCTCTCTATTCAAAGTCAGAACCCGCTCTTCTGTCCTGGAAACCCCGACATAATTAACATCACAAAGTCGGGAACTCAAAACCTAAGGGTGTCGTAGTCCATTTTCCCTTGTGGGGAGCATCTCATACATACGAGGGGGTTATATTCGCTCTAGTAGTACGAACAACCGCTTGAGTGGTTCATCCTTCCTCGCCTTTCTATTAACCAGAATGGAATAAGGAAGAAAAAAAAAGCCTTCCTTTCAGATGAATTCACTTGGCATCACCTCTCTTCAACCATCCTTTTCTCTCACCGACCCGATGTTCCTGCTCTCTCTCTCTCTCTCTCTCTCTCTCTCTCTCTCTCTCTCTCTCTCTCTCTCTCTCTCTCTCTCCGCATGCGCGGCCCCGTCGTCTTGGACCCGAGACACCCGCCTCGCTGCTGCTTCCCTCAGTTTTCTCTGTGGAGAGCAGCCACTTGAGGATTGACCGTTGCTAGGCCTCCTTCCCTCGGACGTCATTTCCCCACCTCCCTCCTTCCTATCACCCTCTTCTTTCCTCGAAGTCGTCCGGACAACAAACACCTGTGGATCTCTGGATTCCCTCAAACTTTGATCTCTCATTCCATTTCTCTTTCATCCGAGATTGCCTTAGCTTGTGCTACGTCGGTCAATATATTATAGAATACAGACATGAGGAACCAAAAGTGAGTGTATTTCTCATTATCAACATACGAGTAATACATAATTCGAAATGATTGGAAGAGCTGATCTGTGTAAACAGTTGAATATATATATATATATATATATATATATATATATATATATATATATATATATATATATATATATATATATATATCCTCACCCTAAGCACTCTGGCCTTTGACCTCTTGACCACGACGACATGACCTCTGAGCACGACCTGACTGACCATGAATCACGACGGGACGACCCGTACAAGGAGCCGCTCTACCTATGACCTGACCCTTAAAGGACCAGGTCAAAGGACAAGGTCACCATCACACCCACGGGTTACGTACCCGTCGTGTACACAAATGGTCGCGTAGCAGCCGTGGTCGTGGTCGTGGTCGTGGTCGTCCAAAGCCTCGTGACCAAGTGGCTGCCTTGTGGATCCCGTCAGTAGCGAGTTTCCCAGCGATGTAGACGACCTCCACAAGTAGCCTCACACGACCACCTCCCCTTCCTCCCTCCCTTCTCTTCCCCTTTCCCCTTCCTAACCCATCCCTCTCCCGCCCTCCCCATTTCCCTCTCATCATCATCATCACCCCTGCCCCATCCCTCCCTCTCTCACCACCTCTTCCCCCCCAACCCCTGTAATCGAACACCTACCCAATATATATATATATATATATATATATATATATATATATATATATATATATATATATATATATATATATATATATATATTCTCTCTCTTTCTGCTTCTCTTTTCAAGATCTGCCTCACGTGGCGAGGCTCCGTACCAACAGATGCTGGAGTTAGGTTAGGTTAGGCCATCGCTGTCTTCTACTTTGGGAAAAACTGTCTACATATATATATATACATATATATATATATATATATATATATATATATATATATATATATATATATATATATATATATGTATATAGGAACTCATGCCTATATAAACTCTGGAAATCTATATGTATGAAAAAATAATATACATATTAACATATGACAGCTTGCAGCCCGGAACATCAATATAGTTCTGGTGTATCCACCTATCTACTTCATCAATAGACAATGGGAAAAAAAACATAATGCAATCCTATGTATCGATCTATCCATCTATTCATCCATCTCTATATCTATCATCACTAGGAACTTGACTATAAAAAAAAAATATGACTATGATCAGACACTGATAACAGAGGACAGACGAATGGCTATAGGTAAATTAATCATTAATGACACCAAAATGTAATCATCATCAAACAAGCGTTCCATACCAATACATGTAAAAGATAACACGAGGAGGTAACCATAGTATCAGTGGTAACAACATTTATATAGAACACATAGGTGATCATAACCCTAACTACCAGTGTGAGTGAGTGAGTGCGGGGGGGGGGCCAATTAATGACACTAACTACCACTCTTTGTCATTAATGGCCAACTATCACAAACGAACTAACTACTACAGGTGCTGACGAGGAGGAGGTGGGGGAGAAACAACACGTGTGTGCAGATACTGAACCATCATGACAGTAATGACAATCAAGTGGACTAATTAGACAGACATGGAACTAATTAGTAGTGGGTCATGACACCTAAAGAAACACACACACACACACACACACACACACACATACAGACTACATCATTAGAACGATTAATTCAGATGTGTGATAATTAATCTATAATAATGACGGTCACATCACACGAGTGCATCCGGGAGGTCAGGTCATCACAAGCAAGGCCATGTCCTCAGGTCAGGTCAGGTCAAGCAAGGTCATGTTCGTCAGGTCAGGTCAAGCAAGGTCATGTCTGGTCAGGTCAGGTCAGGCAAGGTCATGTCGTCAGGTCAGGTCAATCCCTCAGGTCCAGTCAGGTCAGGTCAGGTCAAATCACGTTCGCCAGGTCAGCTTAGGATAGGTCAAGTGAGGCTATGTCAGGTCAGGTCAACGGATAATGCTCATGCAAAGACCCTCGTCATGCACAGCAGTCCCAGGTCATGCAGAAAACAGTCCCAGGTCATAACGTGAGTCCCAGGGTGATGGAGACCAGGTTGCAAGTCACGGGATACTGTCCCAGGTCAGGAAAAAACACACTCCCAGGTCATGAATGATATTCCAAAGTCATGGACAGTTAACCCAAGTTATGCAGACACAGTCCCAGGTCATGAATAATATCCCAGGTCATGGATAACAGATTCAGGTCATAAATAACAATCCTAGGTCATGGGTAACAGTCCTAGATTCATGGATAACAGTCCCAGGTCGCGGAAAACAGCCCCGGGTCATGAAGGGACAACCTTAAGGTCATGAGGAGACAGCCCAAACTCATGACATCAGCCTCATTTCGTGATGTCCCAGGTCCCAGGTCGTCAGTGAATCAGTCCCAGACCATGGGACGAGAGTACCAGGTCATGGGACTCAGTCGAAGGTCACGGGACACACTCACAGTTCATGGGACAATCATGGGTCATGGGACAGTCCCAGGCCACGGGACACAACAGTCACATGTCATGGGACAATTACAGGTCATGGGATAATTACAGGTCATGGGACAATTACAGGTCATGGGACAAGTTACAGGTCATGGGACAGTTACAGGTCATGGGACAGTTACAGGTCATGGGTTATAGTCGCAGGTCATGGGATACAGTCGCAGGTCATCGCAGGTCATGGAGACACCCACGTATGCACAGAGGGGCAACATCATGACACCAACAGCATCCAGGTGTGGAGTCAGGTCATGACAGGTGTGGACTCAGGTCATGACTGGTGTGGAGTCAGATCATGACATAAAAAAGGAGGGGTGGTGGTGGTGGTGGGTGGGTCAGGTCATGACAGATGCGTCATTCAGTCACGACAGGGAATAGGCACATAAGGAGGTCATGACAGATACGTCTCAACGGGTCATGACAGGGGTGTATGTGTGTGTGCGTGGGTGGGGTGGGTGGGAGGGGGATAGAGTCAAGCCATGGCACGAGGCGTGACAGTAAACACAGACACGACAGTGAGTTATGGCAAATGTCACATGACACAGCTCGACCAGGTCCGCACACCACACCGTCAGTACACACATGTGCAAAGGCGATAAACATACATACATACACACACACACACACACACGTACACACAGGTGCGTCCCCATGCCACGACGATAACATACAGGTGTTAAACACCCCTATCAGCTGCAGGGGAGGTGAGGTCGGGGTCGGGTTTTGAGACCTAGAAACCTCAGACCTTCACAGCTGCAAGGTCCATCAGACTTTGGGACCTGACGCCCCTTACAGCAGCAGGGATGAGTTACTAGGGCCCACCCGGGGGGAAAGGGCGGGAGGGGGGTTGGCCCTCTCAGAGAGAGAGAGAGAGAGAGAGAGAGAGAGAGAGAGAGAGAGAGAGAGAGAGAGAGAGAGAGAGAGAAAGCCCCCCAACCCCCACCAACCCAAGCAGCTATAACTGAGCTAGGATGCTTTGCTGAGAACGGGACAGTCATGGTCGTGTGTGTGATACTCACAAGCTTTGAGACAGGAAGCTGGAGAGGCGGAGCTTGCTGAGAGGCGGCGTGCTGGTCATGGTGGTGACGACGACGACGACGAAGGAGAAGAAGAAGATGATGGGTGGTGGTCTGGTGGGTTGGCGGAATCCTCAGGCTACGGGGGTTTCGATTAAGGTCCTTCGCGTACCGGCCGGGTCTTCTACGGTTATTCCTTAAGGGGAAGTCTTCTCGAGTGTGTGTGCGCGTGTGTGTGTGTCTGTGTGTGTGTGTGTGTGTGTCTCTCTCTCTACGGTTTTCCTGACGCTGGCACAACACGACACACAAGAGAGACGCGCGGGAAAGGCTCAATGAGTAATCTTGAGCCGGGCGCAATTCACTTTCAGGATCTTTCGTGGAATCTCTCTTTTTTTTTTTTATCTCCTTTTTTTTTTTTTAAATACGTCGACGATTGACGGAGTTGGGTGTTCGGAGGGGGTTGTTGTTGTTGTTGGTGGTGGTGGGTGGTTGGTTGCGAGATAGAGATAGAAGAGAATGAGGAAGTGGAGGAGGAGGGACAGGATCAGAGCGAATTGGAGGTGGGGGAGAAAGAGAGAGAGAGAGATCTATATAGAGAAAAATCTTAAAGGGAGACAAAGAGACAGAGGTAGAGACAGTGCGTACAAAATTTTCGTCCTGGGTCACATAGATACCAGATTGATCTCAAAAATCTCCCGGAAAAATACTGGTCCTAAGCCAAGATGCACTTCCGATTACCGCCCTTGTCACTGTCTGAGACGTGGCTAGCAGCAGGAGACGGCTCTTATCTTTTTTGGGTTTTTTTTTTAAGACACTTTCAGTGGGGCATCTCAGTTGGGGGCAAGACCCTGCTCCTACGGCCGGAAGGTGCGCGATACACACATCATTAAAGGGTCATCCTCAACACAAGCCACCAGCCGGGGGATGATTTTGGAGCTGGTAGAAAGGAAGAAGAAAAATATATATATATATGTGTATATGTGTCTTTCTCTATATATATATATATATGTCTCTCTATATATATATCTCGGCGCAAAAAAGCAAAAACGCACCTTCAAAACTCAAAACCGATCGCGTCCAGACACAGGGCGTGTGTGGTGGCTAGGGATGCGAGGAGGTGGATAGGAGCGGAGAGGAGAGACGGCACGGATAGGGTGGTGGCAAGCGACGGATTGCGGTGGTGGTAGTGGTGGTATTGGTGGTAGTGGTGGCCACAACACCTTGAGAGTGAGAGTCCCAGCGACTGCGAGTCTCCGGTGAGAGCGAGGGAGAGCGTCGACGTGAGAGCCGCGGCGCGGAACATGAAGCCTGTGTGGCGGCTGGAGCAAGACTGCTTGTGTGACCCCTCGCTCAGCCAGGCTGCCCCCAGCCGGCCCTCCGCCTCACCTCCCTCACATCCCTCCCTCCCTCCCTCACTCTCTCTCTCTCTCTCTCTCTCTCTCTCTCTCTCTCTCTCTCTCTCTCTCTCTCTCTCTCCTCCACCCCCAACCGCCCCTCCTCCTCCTCCTCCTCCTCCTCACCCCTCCTCCTCCTCTCCTCTCCTCCCCTCCCCTCCCCACCCCTTCTCTAACCCTCCCAACAACCCCTTCTCCACCCTTCCCCCCCACCTTTTACTCTCCTCTTCCCTCCCTCTTTCCCCCACCCAACCCCCCCTTCAGACCTCTCTTACTCTACCCTCACCAGGTTTCGCATCCCACCCCTCACTTTACTCTCTCTCTCTCTCTCTCTCTCTCTCTCTCTCTCTCTCTCTCTCTCTCTCTCTCTCTCTCTCTCTCTCTCTCACGCTTCAGCATTCCTCCGGACTATCGCCTCCCTCCCTCCCAGCCTTCCCTTCTGGCAGTGCTTTCGCTGGGGTTTTCTCTTTTTTTCTTATCACCCTCAATGTTTCCTCTCCCATCCCAAACTAATTTTGGGATCATTCCTCCACCTCCTCCTCCTCCTCCTCCTCCCTCTTCCTCCTCCTCCTCCCTCTTCCTCTTCCTCATTAGCAGGAAGATGCAGGGACAAGTACATCACTGAGAGAGAGAGAGAGAGAGAGAGAGAGAGAGAGAGAGAGAGAGAGAGAGAAACTTGTTCCCCCTTACTCCTTTCCCCCATTTTTCATTGCTCATGTATGTAGTCCCCTACCCATTTTCCTCGCCTGGAGCCACCGTCCCTTGTTTTCATTGCTGTCTCGCACATTCCCCCTTCGTTACTATCACCTGCCCACATAATTCCTTCACACGCTCACCTCCATCTACGAAAGAAAAGAAAAAAAACCTTTCCCCTCTAGACCTTCCCTCTTTTTATTTTTTCTTCCTTAACCTTCCCTCTATCTATCAACCTCCCCTCCATCTATCTACGTCGAGTAATCTTCCTCCCATTACCATCATATCCATCGTCACACAGTGACCCTCCATCATGATTTTTTCCCCCTCCCTGCGACACATGCCCCTCAAGATCATGCTTCATCATCATCCATCTATCTTGTTTCCATCTATATAGATGAGACATTTAGTGTACTGTTACAGTCCTCCAGCAGATAACCTGGTCATAGACCATCAGGTCTTGTGTTATCTGTCTTTCCCATGTACTGTCCACCAGCAGATAACCTGGTCATAGACCATCAGGTCTTGTGTTATCTGTCCTTCCCATGTACTGTCCTCCAGCAGATAACCTTGCCATAGACCATCAGGTCTTGTATTATCTTTCTTTCCCATACATTACCATATATCCTTCATTCATCTTAACTTATTCCTATTCATTTCTGTTCTTCCCTTGCCTCTCAATCGAACCTGTTCGTGGTCCGTTACCAATTTACCCAAACACATACTTTGTCATTCACCTATTTCACATACTTCCCCCTCGTCACCTTACCTTTCCTCAATGTCCTTACCTTTCCTTTTCACCCTATTCATCATCGTTATTATACTTGTTGTCTCCTCGTCACTTACCTTCCTCTGCATCTCTTCACTGTCACTTACCTTTCCTCCATGCCAATTCGCCGTCCGCGATGGTACTTACCTAAAACATAAGAAAAAAATAGGCATGAGTCTCGACCTACAGCTCTATGTAAAGCAGATTGTTAAAATCAACATCGAGAACTGAATCACCAACGTTAACCACATATAAACGTTTGCACAAGGCCAATAACACAGCTTAACTTTAGTACAAAGCTTACAACACTGGAATAAACGTTTGCACAAGGCCAATAACACAACTTAACGTTAGTACAAAGCTTACAACACTGGAATAAACGTTTGCACAAGGGTAATAACACAGGAGGTAACCTTTAAACAAGGTTAACAAGAGAGGAGTAAACGTATGCACAAGGTTAACCACAGAGTACTTAAGGTTTGCACAAGGACAACAACACTGGAAGAAACGTTTGCACAAGGACAACAACACTGGAGTAAACGTTTCTACAAGGACAACAACTCTGGAATAAACGTTTGTACAAGGCTAACAACAACAGCGGAAAAAACGTTTGTACAAGGCTAACAACACTGGAAGAAACGTTTGTAAAGGGCTAACAACACTGGAAGAAACGTTCGTACAAGGCTAACAACACTGGAAGAAACGTTTGTACAAGGACAACAACACCGGAAGAAACGTTTGTACAAGGACAACAACACCGGAAGAAACGTTTGTACAAGGACAACAACATTGGAATAAACGTTTGAACATAACCGGAAACAATGCGGAAGAGGAATACTCAAGGCTTACAGTGCTTTATATGTACACACCTGGCCCGCACATGTCCATAGGAGTGATGTTATATACTAAGACGTACACACCTGGCCCGCACATGTCCATAGGAGTGATATTATATACTAAGACATACACACCTGGCCCACACATGTCCATAGGAGTGATATATCATATCCCAAGACGTACACACCTGGCCCGCACATGTCCATAGGAGTGATATATCATATCCCAAAGACGTACACACCTGGCCCGCACATGTCCATAGGAGTGATATATCATATCCCAAAGACGTACACACCTGGCCCGCACATGTCCAGAGGAGTGATGTTATATACTAAGACGTACACACCTGGCCCCGCACATGTCCATAGGAGTGATATTATATACTAAGACATACACACCTGGCCCACACATGTCCATAGGAGTGATATATCATATCCCAAGACGTACACACCTGGCCCGCACATGTCCATAGGAGTGATATGTCATATCCCAAAGACGTACACACCTGGCCCGCACATGTCCAGAGGAGTGATATACCATATCCCAAAGACGTACACACCTGGCCCGCACATGTCCAGAGGAGTGATATTATATACCAAGACGTACACACCTGGCCCCGCAGACGTTCATATTATACCTCAAGCCTCATAATGCAGAACAATGATCGAGAAATGTGGTTCACTCAGTGAAGCTCCCTCATTATCTGCCTCTCACATAATCGCGCAGGTGTTAATACAGTAGAACCGAGCGACGTGAAACTACACAGAAATTCAGTATTCTTCTCTCATTCTTTCTCACTTCTTATCTATTTTCCTTCTTCGTTATCATCACCGTCTTCTTCTGGTTTTCTTCTTCTTCTTCTTCTTCTTCTTCTTCTTCTTCTTCTTCTTCATCTTCTTTCTTCTTCTTCTTCTTCTACTGTTTTCTTCTTCTTCTTATCTTCTTCTTCTTCTTATCACATCTTCTTCTTCTTATCTTTTTCCTCTTCTTCTTCTTCTTCTTCTTCTTCTTCTTCTTCTTCTTCTTATTTTCTTCTTCTTCTTCTTATCATCATCTTCTTATCTTCTCCTTCTTCTTCTCTTCTTCCTCTTATCTTCCACTTCTTACCTTCTCCTTCTTCTTCCATGGGACAACATAGGACAACACCGGAACCATTTCCCCTCACTCAGAGTGTACTACGTCATCAATCAATCCATCTTGAAGGTAAGTCTGTCTACCAAGGGCGCCTGACCGTTCAGAACTAACACGGCCACACACCCCCCACCTTGCAATAATGGGCGATGTAAATAAGGGACATTATCATACCTACCGCGACCAGAAAACCTCACCTTTAGCGTCAACCATCACCACTTGTCTGCTGGGGGATAGATCTCTCTCTCTCTCTCTCTCTCTCTCTCTCTCTCTCTCTCTCTCTCTCTCTCTCTCTCTCTCTCTCTCTCTGTGCTCACTAGTTCCCAAACACTCGCTTTTTAAGAAGTGATGTACCGACATGGTATTGTGCACGGCCTTATTACCCCAGAGGGCATGAATGTTGCTCATAACCCAGTTAAGTCATGACGAGGTACGTGTATAATAACATCTAAGGATCTTCTCGCCTTTCCTCCCACAACATATTGTGATGCGACTCTTTTACGGAGCGAGTTGTAGTGTGTGTGTGTGTGTGTGTGTGTGTGTGTGTGTGTGTGTGTGTGTGTGTGTGTGTGTGTGTTCGCTCCTTGCTCTTCATTAGTTAGTGGAGTGTTTACTGTCAGGTGCTAGGTGGTTAATAGAATAACGATGCTAGGTGCTGGCTGGGTAGTTAACAGACTGCTAAACCCAGAGGCTAGGTTGTGAAGAGAATACCAATGGCCCTTGCTAGGCAAAATAACTAGCAATCTATCGTTAGATAACTCAATGGTTATTCGAATGTTGATGTCAGAGTTTAAGTCGTTATCAAGATAACAATCGTTATCAAGATAACAACGTCACGTTATATGAAAACTTCATCCGGTATTGCCAGCATGTTATGTTCTGTGGCACACGTCGGGGGGCGCAAAGAGCGGGATGTTCCAAGGAGCCAAGGAATTCTCCTGAAGGAGGCGACGCCGGCGAAGAAGAAGAAGAAGAAGAAAAAGGAGGAAAAGGAAGAAGAAAAAGGGGGAAGAAGAAGAAGAAGAAGAAGAAGAAGAAGAGGAAGAAGAAGAAGAAGAAGAAGAAGAAGAGGAAGAGGAAGAAGAAGAAGAAGAAGAGGAAGAGGAAGAAGAAGAAGAAGAAGAAGAAGAAGAAGAAGTAGAAAAAGAAGAAGAAAGAGGAGGAGGAGGAGGAGGAGGAGGAGGAGATGCCTGGGGGGGAAAGAGGACGTGGTGGTGAGGAAGAAGGAAGGGACGGTCCTTGCTGGGGGTTGAGGAGGAGGAGGGAAGGGGGATAACATGGTGTCTTGTTTTTCAGTTGGTGTGGTCGTGAGTGATCCCTGAGCAACGTGGGATTATTATATCTTAGTGCTGGCTGAGCCGCCTCATCCATCTTCCCATCTTCAACCCGAGATGGATGACTGGATTACCGTGAATACTGCCCGCTAAGGATCCACCTTAGATGCTCCTCTGGTATGTATATATACATATATATATATATATATATATATATATATATATATATATATATATATATATACATACATATATACATATATATATATATATATATATATATATATATATATATATATATATATATATATATATATATATATATATATATATATCAAATGGCATCCTAGCTACGTCTCTTCGTAGTATATCAACTGACTTATATTTCTTTCTTGTATCTCCCCTGATGATGTGATTATTACATGAAAGTGCACTTGGGAACTTATTGTCTTTCATTCTCCCCGTGGACTCATAGGAAATATATATATATATATATATATATATATATATATATATATATATATATATATATATATATATATATATATAAATAAGAGAAAAAAAACCTATAGATTTCTTTCAAACCAACTGCCTGATTTTAGTGAAACAAAAAATAAACACAAGCCTGGGAAAGTCCATTTTTTTCCAAAGTTCTTTTTTTTCCTTCTTCTTCGAGTGACATTTTCACTCGAGTTGCTGCCGTTACGAAGAACAAACGATACATTAAAATGACGAATTCACCAGAGCTACTGGACTTACTTCAGTAAAAGTGAGTGCAAAGTTGAATCTAAATATTACTTCAGTAAAAGTGAGTGTAAAGTAGAATCGAAGTATTGCTTCAGTCAGTATAAGTGAGTGTAAAGTAGAATCTAAGTATTACTTCGGTAAAAGTGAGTGCAAAGTTGAATCTAAATATTACTTCAGTAAAAGTGAGTGTAAAGTAGAATCGAAGTATTGCTTCAGTCAGTATAAGTGAGTGTAAAGTAGTTATCTAAGTATTTCTTCGGTAAAAGTGAGTGTAAAGTAGAACCTAAGTAGATATCACAGTAAAATTCTCTTTACAAAAGAAATTGTAATTAGACCCTGACCTTGTCGGCTCTTAAGGACGACCCCCATTACAGAAACATGACACAGACCTGCTGATCCGGAGGACACAGTACGGGAAAATGTTCAAACTGACTTGTGAGCCAAGACACACCACAAACCTTGACTGGTACAGACACGATGCTTGAGGGAAGTTATAATACAGGAGGGAGAAACGATCCAGGGTGGCATGGCTACCAAATATTGCTTGACTGGTAGGGAATGTTCACAAATGGGAGAGTAACACACACACACACACACACACACACACACACACACACACACAGTAACAAGAAGTGCTGGTCCAAACCCCAACACTGTGGGGGGCGGGGGGGGGGGGAGAACTCTTCTTGTAATTGGTGGTGGAAAAAAAAAGAAGAAATAAGCATTTCGCAGCTGTGGAGCGTAATAACACTTGGTGAACATGTTCTTGAGTGCATGAGAGGTGAGTGTAGCAAGCGCATGAAGGCAGAGTGCATGAGGAGCGGATCGGTGTAAGGGCACAGTGCATGACGACGCGGTGTATGAAGGCAGAATACGCTGAATGAGGAGTGCATGAGACTGCATGACGGTACATGGCATGACGTCAAGACTGCATGATAAACAGATTCCCAAGTGACTCTATAAAAGGCACGTCTGGGTCTATAAAAGGCAAGTCTGGCTCTATAAAAGGCACGAATGACCCTGTAAAAGGCACCACTGGCCCTATTAAAGGCACCACTGGCCCTCTCAAGGCGCTACTGACCCTCTTAAAGGCATTACTAAACCTATAAAAGGCACTACAGACCCTATTAAAGGCACGGCTGGCCCTATTAACCCACGCCTGACCCTATTAAAGGCACTACTGACCCTATTATAGGCACTACTGACCCTATTATAGGCACTACTGACCCTATTAAAGGCGCTACTGACCCTATTATAGGCACTACTGACCCTATTATAGGCACTACTGACCCTATTACAGGCACTACTGACCCTATTAAAGGCACTACTGGCCCTATCATAAGCACGGCTGATCCCATCAAGCAACCACACCGAAGCGACTGTACGTATTGCTCCCTGAAGGCACGCGCTCCGCTTAATCACCCACACCTCTCCACGTTACAGTAAATACCTTTTTAAAGTATGCAGCTGCCGTGTGCATTACAACCAGCGCTTAGCACACACACACACACACACACACACACACACACACACACACACACGCACACACATACACACACACACAGACACACACATAACCGATATCAGTTAATGATTCGCATTCACTCAGGTGTCTTTACACCACCACACCACCACCCACACCCCACACCCACACCCCACACACACACACCCCACACCCACACCCCACACCCCACACTCACCCCCACACACCACCTACCTCTCCTCCCCACCTCCCTCCCCTCCACACACATCCACCCACCTACCTACCTAACCCCCCCCTTACTTCTCCCTTCCATCCCCCCCCCCCCCACACACACACCAACCACCTGCACCTAAGCGTAGCCCCAGGATCGAAGCCAATCACAGCGCCCCGCGCCGGTGGTGGCACTCAATTGCTGTATTATCGGTCTTTCTGCCCGGGTGAGGGAGTGCGGGGAGGGGGGGTTGGGAATGGCGCGCGCGCGCGCATGTGTGTGTGTGTGTGTGTGTGTGTGTGTGTGTGTGTGTGTGTGTGTGTGCGTGAGGGAAAGGAGGTATGACAGGGGGGTTTCCGAGGTGTGTATGGGAAGGGTGTTCAATGAGGAGGAGAAATGTGAAGTGCTCGAAGACCGGTCAGTATTGTACACAGTCACACGCACACACAAACACACCCACCCATCCACCCACACACACACACACACACACACGCACAAACACACACACACACACACCCACACCCACCCACACACATACACACACCCACCCACACCCACACCACACACACACACACACACACACACACACACACACACACATAATTACAAAAAACAAATAGCCTTGGCTGTCAACAATAAAAAAGAAAATACCAGACATCTACAAAGAAACAGACATGAATTCAAAATTAAAAATCTTTGGGGAACAAATGAAAGTTTGAAAAACACTTGTTACGGTCTCTTGGGAATGAAATGAATCACCACGGGAAAGGTAATGTGTGAGGAACGTATGTGTGATACATAAAGACTGGGATGAAAGATACAGACACACAGATACAGCTACAGTCGCTGGAGACTGTATTCCAATGAATGGCTACCAGGACCATCTCTCTCTCTTTCTAACATTACTTTCTTCCACCTTCCACTCAGCCTAGCCTTGGTTTAGGGTAAAAGCACTCGGGTGCCATGTCTGTCACTAGGTATAGATACCTGAACGTGTGGAGGATGGATGGATGGAAAAGGAAGGCGGAAGAAAAATAATACAGCAGGACTTAGGATCATAGCTTGGCGCAGCTCGGAAGATGTTTGAGGGACTTGTTTTGCGAGGTGAGGGGATGGGATGCTGTGTGTGTGTGGGGGGGGCGCGGGACAGTGGAGATGATGAATGTGCACAGGAGAGACGCCACACCAACGTAAGACAGGCGTCCGATGCCTTGAAGTTTGAGAGATGGCATCCCAAGTCCTCGGTGCTCGAAATGTGAAGTGAACGGATACAGTAACGTGGACTCTCCACATTGCATTATGTCTTTAAGGATAACGAGTACAGAGCATACTCGGCCATACAGAGAGGAATATCATATATATATATATATATATATATATATATATATACATATATATATATATATATATATATATATATATATATATATATATATATATATATATTCTTTTTTTTATTAATGATTTTACAAGCTTTTTATGGCCAATAAGGGGACAATAACAGACATATATGAGGGCTAAGGATCATTTCTAGGGAGGAGAGAGAGAGAGAGAGAGAGAGAGAGAGAGAGAGAGAGAGAGAGAGAGAGAGAGAGAGAGAGAGAGAGAGTGGAGCAGGAACTCGCACAGTACTCCGGCAGCAGGTGCTGACGAAGCCTCAAGGAGACGAGAAGAAGGAAGGAAGGAAGGAAGGACGTAAATGCTACTAGCAACGTAGGAAAGGGACTGATGAGAGAGAGGGACACATACAGTCATAGAAAATGGATTGGGTCTGACCACTGTTTGTAGGGGGGTGGGAGGAGAAGGGGGAGGAGGAGGATCGGCAAGACCACTCGTTCCTCATCTCTCTCTCTCTCTCTCTCTCTCTCTCTCTCTCTCTCTCTCTCTCTCTCTCTCTCGTTTCCCCCCCCCCCCTCAAGTACGAGAGTAAAGAGAGGCAGGAGGTAGTTTCTCCCTGAGGGTGCGGGGGGGTCTGCCAGCTATCTGACACCAATGGTTCCTCAAACGTTTTTATTAACGCCGTGGTTTAGGGCGAGCTGGGGGGAAGGGGGGGTGGGGGGAAGGGAGGAAGGAGGGAGGGAGGGAGGAGGGAGGGAGAGGGGGGATGGAGGGTTAGGGGTGAGGGGGAGGGAGGGAGGAGAGTTTGGAAGCAGTGAGGCACATCTGTACCGCGGGGGAAGGAGGAGGGGGAGAAGAGAGTGGACACACACACACACACACACACACCCCAGCTGCTCCTGCTGGGGGAGCAGTTGGCGCAGGGAGGGGAGGAGGAGGAGGACGGTCACGTCTCTCCCGAGTGACAAGAGAATTAGGGAGAGAGAGAGAGAGAGAGAGAGAGAGAGAGAGAGAGAGAGAGAGAGAGAGAGAGAGAGAGAGAGAGAGAGAGAGAGAGGTGTCTGTAAGGAGTGAGGGGGGGGATGGTAATCGTTAAATCATACAACCCCCCATCCCCACCCACCCCACAACCCCACCCACCCCACACCCAAGACCACTACCATGAGGGTGGGGGGCCCGCCCCCCCTCCTCACCCCCTCCTTGTAGCTTCAAGGCTGCGCTCCGATCAGCAGCAGGGCTGGGGAGGGGGAAGGACTGACCAGACACAATCCTTTTGAAGGCGAAGTTGCCTCGTCGTCGTGGCTCTCGACTCCTATCTCGCCCACTGATGATGATGATTATGGTACAACACTGCCAAAAGTTGACTTTTCACTCGCGGTGTGTAACCCCCCAGAGCAATAATACAGGAGGGGTGGCTCTTGTATTATATCACCGGCGGCAGCACACGAGCGATTCTCGTTTTCGACGGACGCGTAACACAATCCCGGGGTAACGCCAGCTTCCAGAGTCGGGAAATGGGATCTACGATGAATACTCAGAGAATAAACAACGTAAAGGGATATACCAAGATACAAAGACAACGTAAAGGGATATACCAAGATATACCAAGATACAAAGACAACGTAAAGGGATATACTAAGATATACCAAGACATACCAAGATACAATGACAACGTAAAGAGATATACTAAGACATACCAAGATATACCAAGATACAATGGCAACGTAAAAGAAAAATCATCTTTTGTTTGTGTTTCGAAGACGTGCTGAGATGAAGTCGTCTTCAGCTGTTGAGGTGAGTGAGGGAGAGGAGGGAGGATAGCTTGTGACCCCACCCATGCATGATGAAGGTAGTGATGATAGCCATATACACTAGAGAGGTCAGCGAGGGCTGGCTGCCACATGGGGGGGTAGGGCAAAGGAATGGAAACACCCCGAGCGTGCGGACTGGGTGGAACGGAACAGATAAGGAATGGGATGGGATGGAGAAACGTATGTATAGGATGGAAGGTTTCTTATGGCTATTGATGGTGGATATATATATATATATATATATATATATATATATATATATATATATATATATATATATATATATACACATATATATATATATATATATATATATATATATATATATATATATATATATATATATATATATATGTATATATCTTTTTTTCTCAGTGATAGAATAATTGAGTTAAATAATTTATTCCACGAAGATTAAAGTGGTCGTTCTCCTTACATGGGGGGGGTCTGGTCATTGTGAGGGGGGGGGGAGAAACGATATATTATAATTAATGAGGTATGGTTAATGAGGTGTGATTAATGAGATAAGTTCGTCTGCCGTGAGGAGGTATACGTAACCACACACGACAGTGAGTCGTGAGGCGTCAGTCACGTGACCTACCTAATGAACTGGAGAGAGAAAAAAAAAATAAGGAAACTAACAACAAAGAAATAAGAAAAACAAAGAAAGTAATTCTCAGAGCTAGAAATGTACTTGTCAAAGATAACATCATAATCACATTATGTGACTATATATATATATATATATATATATATATATATATATAATATATATATATATATATATATATATATATATATATATATATATATATATATTGAAAGGTTATAAAGGCAGGATTGATAACATACTCTGTAAATACCTGTTAATACAGCCAACAGGGCGGCCTGCGTGGTAATACAAGGGTAGCATCACAGTGTGGTCCATGTTGGAATTAATCCTCACTCTTATAATCAGCTTAAAGGATTCCAATGTTTAAACAGGTTCCGTTTTACGCGAGTCGTTCAAAATACTCTTAACTATATATGTGTGTATCTCTCTCTCTCTCTCTCTCTCTCTCTCTCTCTCTCTCTCTCTCTGTATGTATATATATATATATATATATATATATATATATATATATATATATATATATATATATATATATATATATATACAGATAGATAGATAGATAGATAGATAGATAGATAGATAGATTGATAGACAGATGGATAGATGGATAGATTGGTAGACAGACAGAGAGAGAGATGGAGAGACAGACAGATAGATACATAAATAGACGGAAAAACGGACGGAAAAATAGATAAACAGATAGACAGAGACATGGACAGACAGACAGATATACAGATAGATACATACATAAATAAACAGACAGATAAACAGACGGAAAAACAGATAAACAGACGGAAAAACACATAAACAGATAGACAGAGAGATGGACAGACAGACAGATAGACAGATAGATACATAAATAGATAAACAGACAGACACAGAGAGATGGACAGACAGACATACAGACCACCGTAAAGAGACCTTACTCATGTAGGCAACAAATGAAGATGAATGTTACCTATCTTAGTCTACCACAGCAAAACATAAACCACGGGTCTTCTGTCTTCATCTGTGAACCAAATGTGAAGCCAAGCCGACACCCCCAGACACTGTGGTGGAGGAGGAGGAGGAGGAGGTTGGTTGGTTCTTCTTCTCCTCCTCCCCCACCTCTGGGGGTTGACTATGGGGGCATGAGTTGCACCGCTGGGTTGGTGTGGGGAAGGAGGGGAAGGAGGGAGTGGAGGAGGAGGAGGGGAGGAGGAGGAGGAGTGAGGAGGAGGAGGGGGAGGAGGAGGGGGGGAGCTTGCAGTGTTGCCCCATTATCTACCGCGATGCAACATGACACAGGTCACCCTCAGAACTCCAGCCAGCCCACGCCACCACCCCCACTAAGGGCAAAGAGCAAAACACGGTGTCTCTTTTTCTCTTCTTTTCACTGCCACTTCGCGTCTAGTTAGCCAGGGCGGCGCCCGAAAGGGGGATGGGTGGGGGGAGGAGGGGTGGATCTTCCCTTTTTTTTTTCTTATCTTTTCATCTTCCCATTTTTTTTTTTTTTATTTTTCCCTTTCCATCCACTTGAGACGCATCCACATCTGCTAAATCTCTCTCTCTCTCTCTCTTCTCTCTCTCTCTCTCTCTCTCTCTCTCTCTCTCTCTCTCTCTCTCTCTCTCTCTCCACACACACACACACACACACACACATATATATATATATATATATATTTGTGTATATATATATATATATATATATATATATATATATATATTATCATATTTGTATTATTATTTTGCTTTGTCGCTGTCCTCCAACAGCCAGGATCGAACCCGGGACCCCTGTGCAAGAGGCAGGCATGCCAGGGGTCCCGGGTTCGATCCTGGCTGTTGGAGGTTTGTATGTTCTATGAAGGTGCGCGTTCATATGCACTTTATTCGTATGTATATATATATATATATATATATATATATATATATATATATATATATATATATATATATATATATATATATATTTATCAGCCTATGCCAGGTAGCTATGTATCGACCAGCCCCGAGGGGAGGATGAAGAGCTGGGCTGACTGTGATCCTATTCTAGCAAGTCCAACACGAAAACACATTTACCTATTCAGTCACCCATTTGTCTATTCCCTCAATTTCCAAGAAGTGGAATGGGGTCCAGGGGTGATAGAAAACGTAATGAGGCAAACCTTCTCCCCCAGATGGGAAGTGGAATGGGGTCCAGGGGTGATAGAAAACGTGATGGGGCAAACCATCTCCCCCAGATGGGGAAGTGGAATGGGGTCCAGGGGTGATAGAAAACGTGATGAGGCAAACCATCTCCCCCAAATGGGGAGTCCCGCAATGATCTACCCTCCCCCGCCTCTCTTTCCCCAGCTGGGACTCCCCTAACAGGCAGGCTGGGCTACGGCAAAAGGCGGATTTCCATATGAAACGGCGCGAGTCGATTAGGTGGAACAGATGAAACGGGATGAACGGCTGGGGGCGGCGGGAGGCAGCGGCAGAGGTTAGAACAGCCAACAGAAGCCAGCCAGGCAGGCAACCCCACCAAGAGAGAGAGAGAGAGAGAGAGAGAGAGAGAGAGAGAGAGAGAGAGAGATCAGCCAGGCACCCACCCACTCCCCTACCAAGAGAGAGAGAGAGAGAGAGAGAGAGAGAGAGAGAGAGAGAGAGAGAGAGAAGGGCGGGCGCACGAGGGGAGAAAGAGGGAGGTGGTGGGGAGTGGTTGTGGGGATGAAGGGGAGATAAAGGTCTCTTGCCAAAGGGGTTGAAAGGCAAGTGTTGACATGGGAACTCTCAAGGATTAGAAATATAAAGTGAAGAGGGTCGGCATGTGCAAGAACGAATACCTTCCAAGACTACGGACATTTTAGGTCTCTCTCTCTCTCTCTCTCTCTCTCTCTCTCTCTCTCTCTCTCTCTCTCTCTTCTTTCTTCCCTCTCTCCTTCAGTCACAGAAAATCAGGAGGAATATCTTTTTTTTTTCTTCTCCAAGGTTTAGCCCAGGTGCATCATGCATGACCCCTGACGTGTCCAGGCACGGAGCTACCCAGGCCTCGCTGCTCGAGCTTCGAGGCTTCGAAAGGCGCCCCCGAGATCGGAGCTTCGCATGAAATGATAAAACACTGATATCTAGAGGAGGAGGAGCAGGAGGAGGAGGAGGAGGAAGAAGAGAAAGAGGAAGAGGAGGAGGAGGAGGAAGAAGAAGAGAAAAGGAGGAGGAGGAGGAGGAGGAGGAGGAGTAGGGAAGGCAGGAGCTGCGTGCGACGCGGGTAGATGCGAGGGAGGGAAATAT
>NC_092286.1:8054543-8059543 GCF_036320965.1 Panulirus ornatus
TATATATATATATATATATATATATATATATATATATATTCACGGGGAAGTGAAACACGATAAGTTCCCAAGTGCACTTTCGTGTAATAATCACATTATCAGGGGAGATACAAGAAATATAACAGTCAATTATAGTTATATATATATATATATATATATATATATATATATATATATATATATATATATATAAAGCCAGGTAAAAGCAGCAAGAAAAATCCATTATGGAGGTTACGAGGACAAGCTCTGGAGTGTTGTGACTGAGAGCAGAGTAAATGTCCAATAATTCGTGCTTTCGTGGGCGACGGACGGTGCCATTACCTGGCGGTGGTGGTGGCGAGGGCCCAGGACCCGTTGCCCTCCCCACCACACCACACACCACACCACACCACACCGTGCCTCGCTGGTAACCCCCCACAGCCTGGCTCAGTGGTAGACACTACCTCCAACCTTGCCCGCTGACGCCTCACACGAGCGCCTGGCACCCTCGTCAACCTCTCTCTCTCTCTCTCTCTCTCTCTCTCTCTCTCTCTCTCTCTCTCTCTCTCTCTCTCTCACGCAGGGGCAAGGTCCAGCAGGCAGTCCCAGCGACGCCTCAAAATGAGACACACTCCATCAAGTTTTCCCGGAATTTTAAACTCCCGGAACTTTATCATTTTCTTTCCCCCACACCGCGCACCCCACCCCAAGACCACCGTGTTTAATCAAGTGACACACAGAGGTTCCTTGCCTGATGATCCACTACCTTCTACTGGCGAAGGAGTGTCATCCTCACCCCAGACTTGTGGTTGGGCTTTTAACAGCGTTGACAAGGGCGGGGGCGAAAGGGGTGTTGGGTGAGGTGTAGGGTGGTGGGTAGGAATGGCTCCTTGTGGATGTGAGAGAGAGAGAGAGAGAGAGAGAGAGAGAGAGAGAGAGAGAGAGAGAGAGAGAGAGAGAGAGAGAGAATAAGGGTTCACAGTCCCTGATACACGGGACACGAAGGAAGAGATGAGACACACACACACACACACCAAAAGCCCTGGTTGACGGACGCTCAATCTTTCCTTCGCGGAAGAAATGACTCAAATCAAATCGGAATTCCAATCGAGAGGAAGCAGCCCTGAGAGGCATCTGAATAAATACATACGAGGAAATGTTTACCCACTGTCCCATTCTTTACATGAAGCAGTTATCATCCGGGCTCTTGGCGTGTGAGAAGAGAAAGCAAAAAAAAAAAAAAAAAAAAATCACCTTTGTCTGTGATGCAATTCTTGCCCCGGAAACTACAACAGATGAGGTCACACTACCGTGACCTTGACCTCTGGGATGACGTTGGCAGCCTAATGGCGCGCGCCCCCCCCAGTTGGCTCTGGCTGCGCACCAAGACACTAAATTCATAGTAAGTTCTTTAATGATACAGCAACAACAACAACAACACAAAGTGTCATTGTTCGGGGGAGCTCGTCACTCCCCCTCTACCACCCAAAGGGATCTTTCGACAAACACAGATCAGTTCAAACAAAAAAAAAACAAGAAACAAAAGAATTTCGTATAATGGAAGTCTTCGGTGGTACAAAAATGTTAGGGTAACTGGTGTGTTTTCGGAGGGGCGTCGGCTGGTCTGAGAAGGCGGTGTATCACAGTGGTGTGTATACGACCATCCCCGACCCCCCCCCCCCCCCGACGCACCCCTTTGAAGGACGATGGTACGACCCTTCATCGAGAGTGTACGACCCTTAAGAGCACAGATACGTTCACCTTTCACCACTTGAAAACGCACTTTCCCACCCGAACTCTTCACACCACAAAGCGCACCTTCCAAAACAACACCAAATACCATAAAAAAAAAACGCACCTTCTAACATACACACACACACACACACACACACACACACACACACGCACCCATCACTAAACGAACCCTTTTCAACCAACCCTACCAAACGAACCCTTCAACTTACCCTTCCTCACTCGAACCCACCTTCCCGAACGCAATTCCTCTCCCCCCCCCCTCTCCCCCATCACCACCATCACCACCATCATTCCTTAAACGCACTTTCCGACCCCACTCTCCCCACACACTCAATGTACACCCTTTCCCCTAACACAATGATCATTTTCCCCCTCACATACCCAAACATTTCAAACAGACACACATACACACACAAGGGGAAAAAAAAAAGAAGAAAGAGAGGAATTATAGAGAAAGTGAGGGAAAACGGGATGAGTTTGTTTTAAAAAATGGGAAGGAATGACAGACACTTTACGTGAAGTGTTGCCTGCGAGATAATAGAATAACAGAACAGTTTGGCAATCCCTCACATTCGTCTTATTCTTTTCCTTTAAAAGTGAGGGAAATCAAAAGAGATCCAGCCCTTTAAGGAAGACGGTAAAGCCTTTGGGGTCTGAAGACAGGATTCACGAGAACAATGGTAGTATACGACCCTTGAGTACGACGGTATACGACCTTTGAGTACGACGGTATATGGCCCTTGAGTACGACGGTATACGACCTTTGAGTACGACGGTATACGACCCTTGAGTACGACGGTATACGACCCTTGAGTACGACGGTATACGACCTTTGAGTACGACGGTATACGACCCTTGAGTACGACGGTATACGACCCTTGAGTACGACGGTATACGACCCTTGAGTACGACGGTATACGACCCTTGAGTACGACGGTATACGACCCTTGAGTACGACGGTATACGACCTTTGAGTACGACGGTATACGACCTTTGAGTACGACGGTATATGGCCTTTGAGTACGACGGTATACGACCTTTGAGTACGACGGTATACGGCCCTTGAGTACGACGGTATACGACCTTTGAGTACGACGGTATATGGCCCTTGAGTACGACGGTATACGACCTTTGAGTACGACGGTATACACCCTTGAGTACGACGGTATACGACCCTTGAGTACGGCGGCATACGACAATTGAGTACGACGGTATACGACCCATGAGTACGACGGTACAACCCTTTAGCACTACGGTATGATCCTTAAGTACGACTGTGCGACCCCTGAGCACGACGATACGATCCTTGAGCACGACAGCACGACCCTTGAACACGACGGTACGACCCTTGAGCACGACGGCACAACCCTTGAGCACGACAGCACGGCCCTTGAGCACGACGGTATATGACCCTTGAGCACGACGGTATACGACCCTTGAGCACGACGGTATACGACCTTTGAGCACGACGGTATACGACCCTTGAGCACACTGACCCTTTTCCGTGTGAAGGATCCAACCACGTGTCGTCCACACTGGCCCTGTTCCGTGTGAGGGACTGAACCACGTGTTGTACAAACTCCCTTCCACTCATCCTGTTCCACAATTACCACGTCCTTCCCACGGCACGACCCTGACGTAATCACTGCTGACGTGGGGTCTCTCCCGTAACTGCTTTTGAAGCCACAGTTCGCTGGGTCTCGAACTGCGAGGGATGAATGGTTCCCTCATTGGCCATTCTAATGGGTCGCTTATCATTTTTGCCCCGACGGTAATCTAAATTCATTACTCATGTTTTCTCTTCTTTCTTTTTTTTTTTTTGAAAACACAGAAAGCCGTGTGTGTGTGTGTGTGTGTGTGTGTGGGTGTGGGTGTGTGTGTGTGTGCGTGTGTGTGAGTGTGTGTGTGTGTGTGTGTGTGTATGTATGTATGTATGTATGTATGTATGTATGTATGTGTGTGTGTGTGTGGGTGTGTGTGGGTGTGTGTGTGTGTGTGTGTGTGTGTGTGTGTGTGTATGTATGTATGTATGTATGTATGTATGTATGTATGTGTGTGTGTGTGTGTGTGTGTGTGTGTGTGTGTGTGTGTGTGTGTGTGTGTGTGTGTCATATCTTTTTCACAATATTTTTCAAGATTTTTTTTTCTTCCTTTTAAAGGTACCTCATTTCATAATAAATCCAATATATTACAACTTTATACATCATTAGCATAAATCTTATACGTTTCCTCCACAGACACAGAGGGGCATTCCTGCAGCGTGTCGATAGATAGATAGATAGACAGATAGATAGATAGATAGATAGATTGAATCTAATGGCGAGCGACAACACCATCAGGTCGTCCTGTGTCCTGTATGAAGTAACTATGTTTTCCCAGGATACCAGACCGACCTGGGCAAAGTCAACCTCGAGGTTTTGAGTTGAGCTCTCTCTCTCTCTCTCTCTCTCTCTCTCTCTCTCTCTCTCTCTCTCTCTCTCTCTCTCTCTCTCTCTCTCCCTCCCTCCCTCCCCTTCCCCCTTCCTGCACCACCACCATCACCATCACCATCACCACCACCTATTCTTCCCTCTTCCCCCCCACCCCACGCCCCAACCCCCCCATTTCCTCCCCTCCCCCCCTCTAACTCACAGTAATTGGTGGCAGGAGAACCTGCCAATTTTTGAGTCGACGAACGGAGAATTTAGGGTAAAGCGGGAGGGCGGGCGGGCGTCTCCAACGCTACCCCCTGCCTCAAGGGTGCTTGGTGCCTCCCAACCTAAAAAAATTTTTTTTTTGGGGTGGGATTCGACATCACGTTCATCGAACGTCGAGTGAACCCGAAGAGAGATCTGCTCCCTTCCGTCCAACTCCTCCGTGATTCATAACACTGTAAGCCACAAAGAGAGATGGATAGATAGATAGATATAGATAGATAGATAGAGAAAGATAGACAGATTGAGACAGAGATAGATAGATAGGTAGTTAGACAGATAGATAGATAGATAGATAGATAGATAGACAGAGAGAGAGAGAGAGAGAGAGAGAGAGAGAGAGAGAGAGAGAGAGAGAGAGAGAGAGAGAGAGAGAGAGAGGGAGGGAGAGAGAGAGAGACAGAGAGATTGATTCCTTCCCCTCCCCCTTCACCTCCTCACCTCACCTCCTCCTCTCCCCTTCCCCTTGCTATCCCACACAACGCGCTGTGGTCATCGTGTGCGTGTGTGTGACCCAGGAGGTCTAGTTTTCAAGGTCTTCAACCATTCAGAGTCTCTAAATTACCAGCAGCA
>NC_092286.1:8064543-8084543 GCF_036320965.1 Panulirus ornatus
ACACCCTACCCCAAACCCTCCTTCCTCCTCCTTCCTTCTTCCCCTCCCCCTGACCCCATCACACCTTCCCTTCCTTGGCCAACGTCCGCCACCCTCCACCGGTCCACTTCCCTCCATCCTCACCCTCCATAATGCTTCTCTTTAGTTATCATTTTCCTGTCTGCTGTTGAGCCAGAGGGAGCAGTGGGTGGGGAGGCGGAGGAAGCCCCCCGCCCCCGCCCCCCCCCCTTTGCTTTGCTATCATCTCTCCATCTCAAGGAGATTAGCAGTCGTCCTCCACCATCATGGAATATGGGGCATCAGGTTCATCTGTAGTCTGTCCTTCCCATATATTCCATATACAGTGGGTACCCCCCAGCCTTCGGCAGCAGTGGGAGAACAAGCTTGGGCCCCCTTCTGGCTCCGGCGTGAACTACAGACATCACACATCTCCCCTCCAGCAGGAGCAGCAGCACCACTTGCGGCACGACCCTGGGCTCCTTGCATCGCCTTCTTTCGTCTTCCTCACTTCGATGTCCCGGCAAGTCATCGAAGTACCGTCGCCTAAGTCTTTCTTCCCCCTTCACCACCGTAACACTGACGTCAACTCTTCACCTCTACTGAACTCACTCCCTTCGAGGCGCAACCACAACCACAACCACAACCACAACCACTACAACCACCACAGTCACTACCTCATCCAGAGAAATTGTTGTTTCGTCGCGTCTTGCGTTCATTTCCCACAAGCGGGTCTCGAGGTCTTCGCGTGTGTTTCAACGACGTCTTCGGCAGCGAGAACAGTGTACCGCCGCCTCCTCCCTTTCTTTCGGGAGCCTGGCCTCCTGACGTACTGTTCTTCCCCAGCGTAGCTCAGGAGGCGAAGAAACAGCAGCAGCAGCAGTAGCAGCAGTAGTAGCAGCAGTAGGAGCAGCAGCAGCAGCAGTAGCAGCAGTAGCAGTAGCAGCAGCAGTAGTACCGGGACCGCAAACAATCTTCCTCCATGAAAGGCGTCTTCACCCTCAACGAACGCATCTTTACCTCACCCTCGACGAACGCATCTTTACTTCACCCTCGACGAACGCATCTTTACTTCACCCTCGACGAACGCATCTTTACTTCACCCTCGACGAACGCAGCTTTACCTCACCCTCGACGAACGCATCTTTACCTCACCCTCAACGAACGTATCTTTACCTCACCCTCGACGAACGCATCTTTACCTCACCCTCGACGAACGCTTCTTTACCTCACCCTCAACGAACGCTTCTTTACCTCACCCTCAACGAACGCTTCTTTACCTCACCCTCAACGAACGCTTCTTTACCTTACCCTCAACGAACGCATCTTTACCTCACCCTCGACGAACGCTTCTTTACCTTACCCTCAACGAACGTATCTTTACTTCACCCTCTACACCAATCACCTTTGACCTATACACGCTATAGGTCAGGTCAAACGCATTTCTACTTCCCACTCGACATCACTGGCCTCTGACCTGACCCCTGATGCGGTGAGCGTTGCAGAGAATAATAAAAAAGAAGATAGAATTCAGGAAGAGGAAGAGGAGGAAGAAGAAGAAGAAGAAAAAGACGAGGAAGAGGAGGAGGAGGAAGAGGAAGAGGAAGAAGAGGAGACGGAGGAGGAGGAGGAGGAGGAGGAGAAAGAGGAAGAAGAAGAGGAAGAAGAAGAGGAGGAAGAAGAGGAGGAGGAAGAGGAGGAAGAGGAACAGGAGGAGGAGGAAGAGGAAGAAGAGGACGAGGAAGAGGAAGAGGAAGAGGAGGAGGAGGAAGGCCATGATGATGAGGAAGCCGGGGACATCCCCCAGGTCAGGTCAGGCCGGGTCGTCTCCACCACTGGTGATTGTGATGTAGAGGACAAGCCCAGGTGGCGACGTGTATGATAAGCAGGTGGTGCAGGGGAGGATGGACGACCCATCCCCCCAGCTGGCGGCGACTCCAGACGGAGGCAGCAAGAAAATGCTGGTGGCAAAGGAAGGACGAGGGAACCTCCTCAAACGAGCCAGTCAAGGTCGCGCAGCCATACAAGGTTCACTGGGACTTTCTAATCCCGACCAGGGATACGTCCCAAGGACGATAAAGACGGCTGTAGTAAGTGAAAAGTGTACTTATATGAACGCACTTTACACACACACACACACACACACACACACACACACACACACACACACACCCTGTACGACGAAAAGGATGTCTGTAGGAACTGAAAAGTGTACTTACAACAACGCACTTCACACACTGAAAAGTGTACTTAGAGGAACCCACTCGACACACACTCTACACGACGAAATGGACGTCGGTAGTAACTGAAAAGTGTACTTATATGAACGCACTTTACAAACACACTCACAGGATTCAAACGGATTTAAATTCCCGTCCCTCACACTCTACTGGTTCACACTGAGTGAAGGTTTAAGTTACCGTCTGTCTATCTTTTTTGCACACTCGTGTTTTGAGTGTCTATGTATACACTACTTGCGTTGGAAATGACCACATAACTTGAGGACACAACACGAAAAAGTAAGCGAGAACCTTAAGAAAGATGTGAAGAAATACTTTCACAGCAAAAGGCGCGATGAATGGATAAAGTAGAATAGCGTGAGGGCATGGTGGTAAAGTGCAAACAACATAGAGAAATATTAAAAGAGAAGATGTTTGGGAGTAGAAAATGTTCAAGAGGAAAGAGGGACGGGGAGGGGCGCACGGCACACCACAGGTGTTCATCTCCCGTCCCGTGCCACACAAACACGTAATGACAGATGTTTAATGACCCCCCACACACACACACACACACAACACACACGCGCGCGTCGCAAGTACCAACGCGAACGTAAAAAGACTCACGATGAATCGCCACGAAGCTGCCTGCTGCAAATCCGGCCTCCGTTAATTACCGTGAGAGGGAGGTGCAGTCATGAGAGGGAGGGAGGAAGGGAGGAGGCGCGCTCCCCCTCGCTGCTGGAATAGCCTCCCATGCTTCCAGGCCAGGCCAGGCCAGGCCAGGCCAGGCCAGGCCAGGCCAGGGGGGTAGCATACGCCTGGGACATACATACCCCCCGGGCTAACGCCGTTAATATGTCCAGTCTAACTAAGCCTCTATGGACACGACAGCTTAAGTGCGACAATGAAGAACGAGTATGAGTAAGACAATGAGTAATGAGTACTGAGTACGACTATGAGGAATGAGTATAAGACAATAAGTAATGAGTACTGAGTACGGCTGAGGAATGAATATGAGTAAGACAATGAGTAATGAGTATGAGAACAATGGATAATGAGTATGAGTACGACAATGTAATGTACAAGGTAACACGATGTGACCCTTGAGTAATGATGGGGTCTGACCTTTGACCCTGTCCGTCGTGAGGGTCAGGTCAAAGGCCATATCCTCGTACTTGAGGTTACGTCTTCAGTTATCGACCGCTGTGTACCGTCGTGCTCAAGGGTCGTACCGCCGTGCTCAAGGGTCGAGTCGTACCGTCGTGCTCAAGGGTCGTACCGTCGTGCTCAAGGGTCGTACCGTCGTGCTCAAGGGTCATGCCGTCGTGCTCAAAGGTCGTACCGTCGTGCTCAAGGGTCGTATCATCGTACTCAAGGGTTGCGCCGTCGTGCTCAAGGGTCGTATCGTCGTGCTCAAGGGTCGTAATCACTTACTCAAGTGTCGTCGTATAATCTCTCGCTCAAGTGAGTCTGGAGTGAGGTGGAGGAGGGAGAGCGCTCTTCCTGTACTGTGAAGGCGGAGTCGTCCACTATCATTAACCCAGCTGCACAGCGGTGCCATTCACTGGCGGCACCGCTGCACAAGCCAGGGTGAGGTCAGGTTAAGACCAGTAATGGCTGGGCCTTGTACAGCTGCGGTCACCCACACCCCTCCCCCCTTTCGTTTGGGGGGGTTATAGGGGTGTGGGGTTAGGGAGAGAGAATTATGATGTGTGTGTGTGTGTATATATATATATATATATATATATATATATATATATATATATATATATATATATATATATATATATATATATATATATCAACCGCTGTTTCCCGCGTCAGCGAGGGAGCGCCTGGAAACTGACGAAGAATGGCCCAACCACTCATATACACATACATACACACACACACACACACAGATATATATATATATTAATATATATATATATATATATATATATATATATATATATATATATATATATATATATATATATATATATATATATATAAATATATACATACATAAACGCCCATACACGCCCATATACCTACATAAACATACACAGACATATACCTATATGCACATGTACATATTCATACTTGCTTGCCTTCATCCATTCCCGTCGTTACACTAACCTAACTAACACTTCACGAGTCTACTACTGATACATCATAACCCTCCCCCCCCCCTCCTCACACCTCTAACACGCTCTGTGGTCCCGGTGGGATCCAATTCTTTTGTCGTCCGTCATTTTACCGATCGTCTTATGCATGATCATAAGCGATTGGATGCCATGCGACGAGCGAGTTGCCTCGAAACATCATATTCTGGGAATATGTTTACGGTCGAACGGACCAAGAAAGCTATCAAGGTTTCGAAGAAGAGGCCATTAATGTTTTGTGTGTGTGTGTATGTATATATATATATATATATATATATATATATATATATATATATATATATATATATATATGTATGGTTTCCTCCATCTCGGGGAACGCACGAACAGCTCGTGCGCGAAGGGAGAGGAGGAGGCGAGAGGAGAGAGAATGTCTGGGCGTTGGTGAAGATATGGTGGAAAAGCAGCGCGGGAAGGGAGATGAAGGATGGAATCAGTGGGAGGAATGGAGAGTGGAGACAGAGGGGGATGGGATAGTCAGTGTAGATGGGTGGAATGGCGGGAGGAAGTAAAAGAAAAGGGTGGGAAGGGAAGGGGAATGCTGGGGAGTGGAGGGATATGTAGAGAGGATGGAAGGGAATGTATGCAAAAGTCGGGTTGACTGAAAGTGTGGATAGACAGAGGGGGGGGGGGGGACGAGGCTGTCCATTAGCCGACTGGAACTCAATGAGGATAGATGGGGATAGAAGGGAATTATAGATAACCAGGATGGAAAGCAGGGATGATGAGAGAGGATGAACCAGGCAATGCGGATAGGTAAAATGAGAGAGAGAGAGAGAGAGAGAGAGAGAGAGAGAGAGAGAGAGAGAGAGAGAGAGAGAGAGAGAGAGAGAGAGAGAGCGTGTGGCCCTGAGGATAGGGAACTATCCCAGGTTAGTTAAGCCTGGAACTATGGTTAATGATGATAACAACGACCCTTATTGACTTTAGCAGACGTGCACGTCCAGGACGAAGACATGTCGGACGGAACACTAGAGGGATTCGCCCACTCCACCACCACCAGCTGGAAGGCTGGCAGATTCGCCCACTCCACCACCACCAGCTGGAAGGCTGGCAGATTCGCCCACTCCACCACCACCAGCTGGAAGGCTGGCAAACGTACTTCTATCGTTCCCTCTCCTCCTCCGACACCACCTAACTTTAGGTGGACGCCTGCCCTACAACAGTGTGTGTGTGTGTCTGCGTGTGTGTGTGTCTGCGTGTGTCTGTGTGTGTGTGTGTGTGTGTGTGTGTGTGTGTGTGTGTGTGTGTGTGTGTGTGTGTGTCTGGCTTAGGTACATCAGAATACTGTACGGGTGGTAACAGCGTCTGAAAAATTAGAAAAAAAAATACACATATACTTTTTTTTTGTTTTTTCCGTCGGTGAGTGGACATACACGAAGGCCATGTCTTACACGATAAGCCAGCGAGACTTTAAAAAAGATAAGACTTCAAGACTTAAGACACTGCTTACGTTCACCTGCCACATCTTATCCGTCGGGGGACAGGAGGTGAGTCTGGACTGAACCACTGTCCCCCCTCTTCAGTCACCAGCCGTCCTGGGAACTTTAGGTGGTTCATTTCAGTCCCCTCTCTCCCCCACGTCTCCAGTCCCCCCTTGGGGGCTGGGGGGGCTGGGCAGGGCTGGTGGAGGGCTGGTCAGTCACCCAGCAGCCCTCCTCCTCCTCCTCCTCCTCCCCCCATACGTCTGGACTTGGTTTATTATTCATGGCCAACTTGGCCATGGCCTTTTCCTTCACTTCGGGCCAAAGTTATCTCCCTCTCTGCTGTATACTTGTTGTTCTGAGGGCCTGGTGACACACACACACACACACACACACACACACTATACACACACACTATATATATATACATATATATGTAAAACTGAAAAGTGTTGCTGTTAGTGCATATAAAATACTGGGACGATAAAAAATATTTAAATACGTGTCAGAGCGTCTTGTTTACGGTGGACACTTTCGAAAACGTAAAGAGGAAAAATGTTTAAAAGACGTAAAAACTGAGAAGCGTCGTAAAATGTAATGAAATTTGCCCCGGGGAAAGTGTTGTGCTGGCGTAACGCAAACATTTCTATATACTTACTGAGACAAGGATGGGAAAGTAAAAGCGTACGCAAGGAGTGACCCCATCTCCCCATCACTCTATCCTGCCATGCCCCTTCCCTTCCCATCTTCCCATGTTCTTCTGCATCCTTCTACCAACCCCCATTTTCTTCCACATTCTCCTGGTCAATGCTTCATCCCTCCCCCCAATTTCCTTCCACGAACTACCCTTCTATACCCCCATCGCCCATGGGCTTCCACACCCTTCCTCCCTATGCCACATTCCCCATATTCTTCAACATCTCCAACACGCCACCCCTGCATTTCCCCTCCCCCCTACCACCACCCCTTTTTAGTCTATCTAAAATCCAATCCTTGAGTCTATCCAGGATACATCCCCCATCTTCTGTTCCTTCCTTCTGAGGCTAATCCGTCACTCCTGTATCCTTCCCAGGACGTCCTCCGTCTTTCAGACAATCCGTCACCCCCTTCCTATTCTCCCATCTCTGAAGAGCTGTCAACCCGTCTCACGTCCTTCGTAGCGTTCGCCGCCACAACACCTCCTCCTCCTCCTCCTCCTCCTCCCTCGTCGCCTCCTTCGTCTCCTCCTCCCCCTCCTTCGTCGCTTCCTTCGTCTCCTCCACCTCCTCTCCTCCTCCTTAGTCTCCTCCTCCTTTGCCTCCTTCTCCTTCGTCTTCTCCTCCTCCTCCTCCTCCTCCTCCTCCTCCGTGTCCTTCGTCTCCTCCTCCTCCTCCTCCTTCAGGAGCCGTGTTCCCTCAGGTGTGAGACGGGCAGGTTCATCCCTCCATTTAACACCAGCGGACGAAGCCACCAGGGTGATCAGGGATCAAATGATGCATGGCTGACGGTCTGTTCGAGTCCCAGTTCCAAGGCCGGGGAATCGAACCCGCGTAAGTCCTTGTCGTTTGTGGATGCAAGCGTGATAACCACGAGCTGTGTTTCCCGCGTTCTGGTAATGGTCATCGTGTTGAAATTTCTTCGAAGGGAAAATATAAGGAACAAATAAATCAATAAATAAATATATATATATATATATATATATATATATATATATATATATATATATATATATATATATATATATATATCAAAGTCATTCAAGAGTTACTTAAAGTACTCTTTAAGAGTATCAAAGACACTTAAAAGACTTAAAAAAGATAGTAAATGTGTCAATAATGTGAGTACAAACGTGTGTGGTGAAGAATGTGGTAAGGGTTCTAAAAAAGATGTCTTGAGATTGTGCGCTTGGAATGAGTTGCTTAATTTCTGATGACAAAATCATTTGGTCGTGTTCACTGCATTAATCGACCAGCCTCAGAGGGAGAGGATGAACCTCTAGGATTAGCTGTGGGCCGACTGCCGCTCCCAGGATTCGAAATTATCGACCCTTGGGCGGGCATGAGAGCGGACTGATGGTCAAGAATGCTAAACACCACTACACCACGGAGGGCCCCCTCTGTGTGTGTGTGTGTGTGTGTGTGTGTGTGTGTGTGTGTGTGTGTGTGTGTGTGATCAATATGTTTTCCTACCGTATCCCTCTCAGGTGGTGGTGACCCGCCCAATGGCCGAGATCATTCTCCCACAAAGCTTAGTGGGTCATTATCACCAGACATACGGGCACACCCACACCCCACAACCCACACACCCCACACACCCTCACACCCCACAACCACCCTCCCACACAACCCACACCCCACACAACCCACACCCCACACACCCCACACAACCCACACCCCCACACCCCACACCCACCCTCCCACACAACCCACACACCCCACACAACCACCCTCCCACACAACCCACACACCCCACACCCCACACAACCCCACACCCCACACACCCCACACACCCCACAACCACCCCCACACAACCCCACACCCCACACAACCCCACACCCCACACACCCCACACCCCACACACCCCACACACCCCACACCCCACACACCCCACACCCCACAACCCACACACCCCACACCCCACAGCTGGCCAGAGCCACTCAGGCATGGCCAATCACTCTCCCAAAATATGGTCCTTTTAAACCCCTCCCCCCCTGGCTGGCCGTTGGCCCCCCCTCCCCAGTCTCTCTCTCTCTCTCTCTCTCTCTCTCTCTCTCTCTCTCTCTCTCTCTCTCTCTCTCTCTGAGGTCATGGCAGACCAGAGTTCCCTCCTCGACCTCCTCCTCCCCCCCCCTAACACTGAATAGCCATGGTGGGGGTTGGGGGGGAGGAGGGAGGGACAGATAGGAGGAAAATTCTGTTCAAAACGGGCGAAAAATTGGAGGGTGGCCATATGTATTACATTTACATAACGTGTGTGTGTGTGTGTGTGTGTGCGCCCGCGCGCGAGTATGCAAATTCGTATGCATATGCATAACACATCGGCTCCTTCCACAGGCACTTGTTATAGAGACAGTTTAGTGGAATAAGTCTATACTCTTTTTTACAGGCATTTATTCCTTCGTTTTATGAAAAAAGAAAAGTGACATGATTCTCCACTGAGGGGGGGAGGGGGGGGGGGAGAATCAAAGGGGTGTGTGTGTGTGTGTGTGTGTGTGTGTGTGTTGGGGTGAGGGGGGGGGGGAGGGCCAGGGTGCAGGAGGAGGAGGACAGGATGAGGGGAGGGGAGGGGAGGGGAGGGGAGGGGAGGGAGGGGGGGGGTGGCATGAGAGGAGGAGCTGCGATTCGGTCAATCACAGAACCACACATTCAATACGTCATCAAGCTTAACTGACGTCACACCCCTTGTGTCGTCATCCTCATCATCGGTGACGCCGCTGCTTGTCCGTATGTAGTAGGGCTGTGGCGAAGGATACATTTTAAAGAAAAAAAAAAAAAATATATCTCCTCAGGGAAATTAAGTATATTGTAATTTGTGAAGGTTTACAATGGTGTATGGCTATACATACATGGGAGTTTAAAGATTGGTCTACTACACAAAGATAAGAGACGGCACGAGAGTGTGACGTATATATACGACAACATGCGAGACAAAGGGTTCGAACCCTCTCGTCTGTGACATCATCACCACTCGGATATAAACAGTACATAGGAACAATGACAGAATATATATATATATATATATATATATATATATATATATATATATATATATATATATATATATATATATATATTGGGGGATCCTGTATGTGAACTTACTGGCTTTTGTAAACCCGAGAAGATTACATGTCTTAAAATCTTTTATCCCTAAAATTTAGGTGTGTCACACCCATGTGAGTCGTATTTCTCACTATGATAATCACATCTCGTTGAATGATAATTCCTTTCCCTTCATGAGGTGGGAGATTTGCATACACCTCTGCAAAATAGAAATTATCAACAACGGATCTAATAATGGTGGTTTTAATCTGCCCAAAGGAGAAAAAAATATATATATATACATATATATATATATATATATGTCCTCTCTCATAATGGATCTTTACGATTCGTTAGAACAATAGAGTTAGTGGTGTTCGCGTGTGTATGGCTAATGAGCGTCGCGGGACATCGTATACAGTTATATGGCGTCGTGGGACATCGTATACAGGTTATATAGCGTCGTGGGACATCGTACACAGGTTATATAGCGTCGTGGGACATCGTATACAGGTTACAGCATCGTGGGACATCGTATACAGTTATATAGCGTCGTGGGACATCGTATACAGGTTATATCACGTCGTGGGACATCGTATACAGGTTACAGCGTCGTGGGACATCGTATACAGGTTACAGCGTCGTGGGACATCGTATACAGGTTACAGCGTCGTGGGACATCGTATACAGGTTACAGCATCGTGGGACATCGTATACAGGTTATATCACGTCGTGGGATATCGTATACAGGTTATATAGCGTCGTGGGACATCGTATACAGGTTACAGCGTCGTGGGACATCGTATACAGGTTACAGCATCGTGGGACATCGTATACAGGTTATATCACGTCGTGGGACATCGTATACAGGTTATATAGCGTCGTGGGACATCGTATACAGGTTATATGTCGTCGTGGGACATCGCATACAGGTTATAAGCGTCGTGGGACATCGTATACAGGTTACAGTGTCGTGGGACATCGTATACAGGTTACAGCGTCGTGGGACATCGTATACAGGTTATATCACCCATTATATTACTATTAACCTCCTTGCATTGATTACGTAGTCTGTTTACAGTAAACATCTCGTGACGCCAAGATGACTCTGGCCTGAAGGTGTGTGTGTGTGTGTGTGTGTGTGTGTGTGTGTGTGTGTGTGTGTGTGTGTGTGACGGCACCTAAGGACCTTAAGAACTTCTATATCTATACCAGGAGGAAGAACACGAAGAACAGCAGTTCACAGATCCCCCCCCAAAAAAAATTTAGGAACGGCGATGATGGGACGCAAGTGTGTGGCGGCTCTGTGTGTGTGAGACATGATGGTGTACATATGTGAGGAACTGTGCATGACCACACACACACACACACACACACACGTACACACACACACACACACCCAAAAACCACACACACACACGCACACACACACACGCACACACACACACACACACACACACACACACACGTACACACACACACACACACACACACACGTACACACCGTAACTAATGAATTGCCTCCTTCAGGTTAACTCACCATCGCTGCCACGATAACGATGGGACTTGCGCCATCACCGCTTACCCGGTAATGAGAGAGAGAGAGAGAGAGAGAGAGAGAGAGAGAGAGAGAGAGAGAGAGAGAGAGAGAGAGAGAGAGATATGAGGCAGTGCGGGAACGAGGAAGTGAAGGATGAGGTAGAAAAAGTAAGTTGAGGGTGGGGGGGAGCTTGGCCTGGTTCCTCCTCCCTCCCTCTCCCCTCCCCTCTCCCCTCCCTCTCCCCTCCCCTCTCCCCTCCTACCCCTTATTCCTCCCCCCACTCTCACCATCTCCCCCCCCCCCCGCCGCCCGCCTACCCCCCTAACTCCTCCCATTCTTGGTCCTGCTGAATATGCCCTCTGAATATTAAGGAGGAGGAGGAAGGAGGAGGAGGGGGAAGGGGGGAAAGAGGAGGAGGAGGGGGGGACCGACCCCCTTCTCCCTCGTTCTTCTGGAAACTTGTCCAATGTGCTGGCTGCTGGAGGAGGAGGAGGAGGGAGGGAGGAAGAGGAAGAGGAGGAGGGAGGAGGAGGAGGAGGAGGGGGAGGGGGAGGAGGAGAGGAGGAGGAAGGAGGAGGGACGAGGGGGTAGTAAAAAAAAGGGGGGGAGGGGGGGTGGTGCCTGGTTAGGACTCCCACCTCCGGGGTGGGGGGGAGAGATTTGGGGAGGGGGGAGGGGGGAGGGGGAGTGGGGGGGAAAGACCAGCGTGTCCTTCCCTGGTTCTGCCATCGCAGACTGCCCACAAGAGACTGTGGGAGACTGGCTATAGGAGACTGTGGGAGACTGGCTGTAGGAGACTGTGGGAGACTGGCTATGGCAGACTGTCTATAGGAGACGATAGAAAACTGGATATGGCAGACGGTCTATAGGAGACGATAGAAAACTGGATATGGCAGACTGTCTATAGGAGACGATAGAAAACTGGATATGGCAGACTGTCTATAGGAGACTATAGAAAACTGGAGATAGGAGACTGTTTATAGAACACTATAGAAAACTGGAGACAGGAGACAGTCTATAGAAGACTGCAGGACTGTTTAACAATAATAAAAAAATTAACTATTTCCTATCTTCTTTTCGTTCTTGATCACGATTCATATCGTATCTTTCATCCACGTTTTGTGTCACAAACTATCGTCCGCTAGGTATCCCCACACACACACACACACACACACACACACGCCTCCGGCTCCAGGCTGACCTGATGCCAGACTGGAATTCAAATATATACATTTCCGATATCATCATCATCATCATCATTTCATCTACTATTCTACTGTGTAGACTAGAACGCCATCTGGAAGGGACAAAGTGGGGGACAGAGTGGAACTTGTTTTCAAATTCTCTTTTTTATCTAAATAATCGCAACTAAAGTGTTCATCAAAGTTCAAAGATACGACACAGGAGAGTAATCCGACATTGTACTGGCTTCGGAAGTTGAATAAAAGGATGAACACACGCTTCGTTCTACGTCTACTGAAGATGAGGAAAGACAGGAACTCCTGTGGCTACACGAGCTGGCTAGAACTTAAACTGGAACTTCTAAGAACTTCTTTTTTTTTCGGGGGGGTGGAAGGAAGGTTGCCAAAAGCGTCACTAAGAACACGACATGAATTTGATGAAGTCCGTCTTCTTCGACCAAGGAGTTGACGACGTGATGACAATATAGACTCCAAACAAACAAAACAAAAAAATTTTTTTTTTTTTACTTTACACATATCGCATGTCAAGAATTCCAGGGTTGAATATAAAACTTCAAAAACAGGTTTTCCCCATACCTTAGGGTAAGGAACAGGTGTAGTACACACGACCATTACACAACACTTGGTACGTATTTAGAAAAGGGGGGGAAGCTTACAACATGGATTAGTACATGTTAATGTGATCTGAAATGAGAATATGTTTCCTATATGTACTGCATTGATACTAGCCTCCCCTTGTGGTGTTCTGAATACAATGGTATGATAATACTTCATTAGATTCTGATATCTCTTGAGTTAGAGTGGTCCATCATGGAAGAAAGAAGAGAAAGGTATGGCTTTATCAACACCTTTTTAAGGTCTTAAAATAGTTTGATGATGTCGACAATGAACTGTTCTTTGGAAGATGAACCCACACACACACACACACACAAGAAAAAATATTAATGTAGAGCAGCCAGAGGCCATAGAACGTGAAACTAAGCGAAAATCTTGATAGGATTAAGATACAACGAAGTGTTTCCGTAGTATGAGAATGGTGGCTTAATGGTAGGAACTCAGGGAAGAAACTGTGAATGCTAACAGTATACAATATACATTTTCTTGTATCACAAAGGAAAATGTTTAAGAGATTGGGGGGGGAAGGTGGTTGGGGGGGGGGGGGGGGGGGCGGCACAAGTGTACATCTCTCTCCCCATAAAAAGGACAATTAGATTATTACGAACACAAGTGGGGCGCCCTGCGAGTGTAACTTCCCACCCCCAGTACAATATAATTAGGTACTTGAGATAAGTAATTTACGGGAAATGGGGCTCCGTGGGCGTAAAACAAACTCCCCCCCTCCCCCCGTACAGCATAATTAGGTCATTAAAATAGGTCTCTCTTACAGGAAATGGGGCCCATGTGAGCGTAATTCAAAAGAGACGGGGGGGCCCCCATGAATGTACAACCACCTCTTAAGAAAATATAATCAGGTAATTGCAAATAGGTAGTTTACAAGAATTGGGACACCATTTGTAAAAAAAAAAAAAACTCCTTAATCTTCAACTACAATTAGGTAATGACAAAAGATGGGACCCCCGCAAATACATGACCCCTCCACCACCCCTCCAGTTACTAGACCAATAGATTATTACACACACACACACACACACACACACACACACACACACACACATTAAATATAAGTTACATACGCCTGCCAGACATGATCACTCAGAGGCGAGACACGATAGGTCACACGCACAATAATTATACTTTAATAAGGTCATTAAACGTGTCTTAAGTGCTGTTGCCAAGTACGCACTTTATGCCTGGAGAACCCCCCCCCCCCCACTTCACCTGCACACTTTATCAAGTGAGTTCCTAAGTATGCTGGTGCACGCGATATTAATGACCCTCAGAATTACTTTTACTTTTAAAAGTAAGAGTAAAAAAATGATCGTCACTTGAGTAGAATTGTTTGGTAAGTTTGGCGTGTTTCTCTGTCCTGTGTTTCGGTGAATGATATTCCTGGTTTGGTCAATGGTTTGAATGAAGCTGTTTCATCATTCACGATGGCTGAAAGTGAAGCAGTGAATACTTGAAGACACTTAACTGCTGCCACTTGCACTTTGGGTGTTTGAGGGTTAAGTTGTGTGTGTGTGTGTGTGTGTGTGTGTGTGTGTGTGTGTGTGTGTGTGTGGAAGATGATAATCATTCTCATTAATGAAAATGCATTAACAGATTAATCACATTATAATCAACACGTTGAATAAACTTAAACCGAATCGTAAAGTCAGGAGGCAATTCTGTCCAATCATAAATAAATATTGGGGTAATTATCAAGATAAATAATAACTTTTCAAAACATACCGATACAAAATACATTCACATTACTGTATTCACAAATGACAGTCATCAAAAACAGACTCACGTACAGAATAGATATTACAAAACTATAAAGTTTTCAGTCAATCTAGTCAAATTATATTAGAAAAAAAATGTCTTCCGTTGATAATAATTACCTAGTAATGATAATTACCCGGTGATGGTAATTAGCCGGTGGAATGATACATCAAACATAGTTATACATCTCTAAATACTTTATATTCAATTACTTTACGTGACGCATGGGTCGGGAGGGAAAAAAAGGTAAATGATTCACAAAGTCTAGAGGACAATCCAGTCGAATTACATATAAAGTCTTAAAGTTATTAGTTACTAGAACTATAACTCACACATCAATATAATCTTTAACTATAGTATTCTCCCAGGTGACAGAGAGTCGTATCAACAGACACTAGTGGTGACACACACACGGAAGTAAAAACAGCAAAAAAATAAACGGGTAATTCTCTCATTCTTGCATTCACATCTAGTCTTCCTTCTTCTTCTTCTTCTTCATCTTCTTCTTCTGCTTCTTCTTCTTCTTCTTCTTCTTCGTCTTCTTCTTCTTCGTCTTCTTCTTCTTCTTCTTCTTCTTCTTCTGAGTTTTCTTCTTCTTCTGCTTCTTCTTCTTCTTCTTCTGCTTCTTCTTCTTCTTCTTCTTATTCTTCTTCTTCTTCCTCTTCTTCTTCTTCTTCTTCTTTATCTCCTCACTTCGCCCATTTTATCGTTCTCCCATCACCCGGGGGCCTGGCCTGGCCTCTCTCTCTCTCTCTCTCTCTCTCTCTCTCTCTCTCTCGGCACTCCTGCACCTCCCCCCCCCGCCCCCCCGTGGCGCCCCTCCTGGGGTCATACAATATACCGGTGACTGATCGCCGACCTCCCCCCCTCCTCACCCCCCCAGCAATACTGGGAAATCACCCGACTTGTGTCGGGCCGAACAACGAAACGATTCATTCAGCAGTATCTTTACGGCACGCTCGCCCGGCCTACAGAAAACCGTGGAGAGGTCAGTAAAGTGGGTAGAAAGATGAAAAAAAAAAGAGAAATAAAAATGAAAGATGTGCACTGGCAGGGAAATTCAAAAATGGAATAGTCCCAGTGAGCAGTGAAATATACACTGTACATCCGGGTCCGGATGTGTGTGTGTGTGTGAGAGAGAACGGCATGGAGGTGGTGTGTGTGTGTGGGGGGGGGGGGGGGGCAGCCATGATTGTCCTGACGACCCCTTGCTGGTTGGCCGGCGAGGGAGGTGTGGTGTTCAGTGGGGGGGTGTGGATAGGCGGGGGTGAACGGAGGGAGGGAGGGAAGGGGAAAGTCTTCCTCTTAAACTGTGTGTTTTGGGGGATAGGGGAGAGAGAGAGAGAGAGAGAGAGAGAGAGAGAGAGAGAGAGAGAGAGAGAGAGAGACGCTGGTCGTCTTAAAAAGAACAATTACAGAGGTGGTGACGCTCGAGGTGAGGTGTGGGGGTGAGGTGAGGTGTGGTGGTGAGTGAGGTGAGGTGGAGTGGCGGCCGGCGATCTGAAAGTCGAGGTTCCTGGTGTATCAGTTATACTCACAGCCCCCTCCTCCTCCTCCTCCTCCTCTGTCCTCCTCTGTCCTCCTCCTCCTCCTCTGTCCTCCTCCTCCTCCTCCACCATCAACGATACAATCGCTACCTCCTACCTACAACATCCCTTACTGCTGTCTCCAACAACACTTACAACACTTACTATCTGGTATAAGCAACAGCACATCACCTCCAAAAGTCTTCTCCAACAGTGACCACGACTGACGTGCGATCTCCAAAACAACTAGCAAGCACTCCTACAACACCGCCTCCAACATCTCTCCCTCAACCAGAGTAATCCAACAACTTCCCGACATTATCTCCACCGTTAACTTAACTCCCTCCTCCCTCCTCCTCCTCCTCCTCCTCCTCAACAAGAGATTCACTCATACCACCACCACCCCCACCACCACCACCCGAGAGAGAGAGAGAGAGAGAGAGAGAGAGAGAGAGAGAGAGAGAGAGAGCCACATACTCCGAGACGAAACTGAAGGAACGTCAAGTACGTTCATAAAACACACCACACCACACCACACCACTCTCCACCACACCACACCACTCTCCACCACACCACACCACACCACACAACACCACACCACTCTCCACCACACCACACTCCACCACACCACACAACACCACACCACTCTCCACCACACAACACCACACCATTCTCCACCACACCACACCACACCACACCAGTCTCCACCACAGTCTCCAGCCGCCTGATCTTCGCCGGGGTTTCAGAGTGAGCGTTCCTACCACCTTGTGTGCTGGTCTTCAATGATCCACATCCACAGGCGACTTCCACTTGACTGCTCGTGTTCCCACTTGAGGAGAGAGAGAGAGAGAGAAAAAAAAAAGAAACGACCCCGCAAATTGTCTACTTTAACTGTCCCTCCTCAACTTTCGTCTCTCTCTCTCTCTCTCTCTCTCTCTCTCTCTCTCTCTCTCTCTCTCTCTCTCTCTCTCTCTCCAAGAAGTGAACGTCCAGGCTTTCCTCTCTATTCCCAGTGACCCTCTTTTAGAGTGTGAGTGTGGCGCCAGTACGACCAAGGCTCCCTCCTTCCCTGTCCGTCAGCTGCAGGTATGGGCGTGGCGTGTCTGGGAGGGGCGGGCGTGGGAGGAGAGAGAGAGAGAGAGAGAGAGAGAGAGAGAGAGAGAGAGAGAGAGAGAGAGAGAGAGGCGCCCCTGGACCCACCAGGGTCGCGTGTCTCACTTCCATTCGTTTCCTCTTGTGCCACTGGGCTAGGCTCCTGCAGGGCGAGCTGTGTAGTGTGTGTGTGTGTGTGTGTGTGTGTGTGTGTAGACGACACGTCGTCGTCGTCGTCGTCCTCGTCCCCCCCCCACCTCTGACCCTCTCGAAGAGAAAGGTGGTCTTCACCCTGCCCCCCCCCCCCCCCCTACTCTGAGGTCCTCTACCTTCGTCTCCCGCGATGTCTTCAAAGACCAAATCCGCCACTCTGCCATCTGCCATATTCATTATCCTGCCGCCGCCGCCACCAGCGCCACCGTCGTCCCATTTTCTTTTCGCTGGCAGATACCGTGATCTGACGTCACGCCGTGTTGTGGTCTGCCATTCGTGCCGCCAGCGACACCGCCGTCTGCCATCTGTGCCGCTGGCGATCCCAGCTGCCGACCGGGGACCCCTGGACAACACAGCTTGAAATCACTCACAATCGATCCGCTAAACCAAACACCAGCTACTGTGGTGAGTGGTAGTGAGGGAGAGTGGTAGTGAGGGAGAGTGGTAGTGAGGGAGAGTGGTAGTGTGAGGGAGAGTGGTAGTGTGAGGGGGAGTGGTAGTGAGGGCGAGTGGTAGTGAGGGTGAGTTGTAGTGTTAGGGCGAGTGGTAGTAAGGGTGAGTAGTAGTGAGGGAGAGTGGTAGTGAGGGAGAGTGGTAGTGAGGGAGAGTGGTAGTGAGGGCGAGTGGTAGTGAGGGTGAGTTGTAGTGTTAGGGCGAGTGGTAGTAAGGGTGAGTAGTAGTGAGGGAGAGTGGTAGTGAGGGTGAGAGGTAGTGAGGGTGAGTGGTAGTGTGAGGGTGTTGGCGAGTGGTAGTGTGAGCGGGGTGGTAGTATGAGGGTGAGTGGTAGTATGAGGGTGAGTGGTAGTATAAGGGGAAGTGATAGTGTGAGGGAGAGTGGTAGTGTGAGGGGGAGTGGTAGTATAAGGGGAAGTGATAGTGTGAGGGTGAGTGGTAGTGTGAGGGTGTCGGTCTGTGATAGTGAGGGTGCTGATGAGTGTGACACCTGAATGCTGGTAAAGGCCGAACGACCCTTCGTGAGGTGTCTGATGAGTTCTGGCTGGGTAGTGAGGAGCAGAAAAAGGAAAAAGAAAAAAATAGGTTGAGCGATAGACACGGAAACTTTGTGAACTGCCGCTGCTGTGTATGCTAGTAGACTATGTGAGTTGGTTGTCTGGTGTTAACAGAGCTGGTGCCTATTGCCGTGTGTTGCTGAACGTTCCTCAAAGGTTCGTTAGCACTGCTCAGTTTTCGTTTAAAGTACTGTTGAGGTCCTGGAGAATGATGACCATAAGTTCTGGCAAATGATGATGATGATTGATGACGAGGAGGAAGGGAAGGGAGGAGGAGGAAGAGGAGGAGGAGGAGCTAGTAAGTGACTCCACTTTGGTAAGCGTTGGTGTGTGTGTGTGTGTGTGTGTGTGTGTGTGTGTGTGTGCTGCTCTTAGGAGCGTTGGTGATAAACGATGTGAAGCGATTAGTGTTTGTGAGCGTCTTGGACCTCTGCCGTGTGTTGATTATCCTTGGAACGTGTTCTTGTCCCGTGGGAGGCGTCGATAACGACCAGTTGGCTCCAACGGCATCATCATAATTACCGTGACGTCACTCTGTCTTGATGATGAACAAGCTGTATTTCGGTCAGCTAAATCTCACTGAGTACAGCCTCGTTCGGCCATGTCTCTTTGTCTGTCTTTGTCTGTCTGTATGACATTTATCAGCCAAAATCAGTGAAAATATGTCGTTGGAACTTCAAAACCTGAGACATGAACTGTCACATTTCCCCCGTCCTCGATGTGTGTCTCACTAAACTCAAAAGACTCGAAAAAGAGGTGGACATCATGGGAACACTTGCGTCGGGGAAATATAAGCCAGGTTTCGCCATGGTAGTGAACACCAACCCTACTGCAAGTGTCCTACAGTGAATTCGTGTAAGCAATCGTCCTTCTTCAGTACGTTATATCTAAACAAACATATCTGCCGTCGTATCGCAATGAACAGCCATCAACAGCCTCACTCTAAAGTCAGTTAAGTCATACATTTATTACATGACTCGTGTATAGGTCGACCCCCTAATTTCTGGCCGAGAAGAGAGCTACCATTTCCATAACGCAACAACAGTTTCACAGGTTTTTGATTTCTCACCTTCCTGTATGTACACATCGCAAGGTTATATGTCACAATCCACATCACAAGTAATTCATTATCAACCCTAGCATGCATGCATGCATGCATACATACATACATACATACATACATACATACATACATACATACATACATACATACATACATACATACATACATACATACATACATACATACATACATACATACATACATACATACATACATACATACATACATACATACATACATACATACATACATACATACATACATACATACATACATACATACATACATACATACATACATACATACATACATACATACATACATACATACATACATACATACATACATACATACATACATACATACATACATACATACATACATACATACATACATACATACATACATACATACATACATACATACA
>NC_092286.1:8087043-8112043 GCF_036320965.1 Panulirus ornatus
CACCCTGGCCTGAGGCACTTTACCCTACATTCTGTACGTGCATGCTGATATGAGAGAGAGAGAGAGAGAGAGAGAGAGAGAGAGAGAGAGAGAGAGAGAGAGAGAGAGAGCGAGTAGCACGTGCTCAGGAAAAAAGACCCACGGTACATAATCTGACATACAAGAATCGGTTCGTTGTAAAAGGACACCTACCTTCCGATCCCCCGTAACCACGTTGTATGTACCGGTGGCAGAAGGGGTGGGTGGGTGGGTGAGTGGGGTGGTGGGTGAGGGGTGGGTGAAGGAGGAGAAGGAGGAGGAGGGGGAGGAGGAGGGGGAGGAGGAGGGGGAGGAACACAGCCCCTTTAAATCAATCCCACCCCCCAACCCATCTATCCCTCCTCACCCCTTCCTCTTTCTCTCCCTCCCTCCCTCCCCACCTTTCCCTCCCTCCGCCTACCTCAGACGTCGCCGAATAACTTAATCGCCAACTTGATTCCAGCCTCGTCACGCCAGCCAGCCAGCCAGCATCGCGCACGGTGAGTGACAGCCACACGCCTTGAAGCAACCATCCAAAGTACGTAGCATCAACAGACTCTTGAAGTGACCTCGAGGTCATCGTGTAGAAAACACCAACCCCCCCTTCCTCTCCTCCTCCCTCGCGACCTTTGCTTACGAGAGCGTCGGACTTTTCTGTATTCACTGCCAACAACACAATCTTCATATCTCAAGTACCTTGGTTCGAATCCCGGAATTTCCCCCGAGGAACACCGCCAGGGTCGGTGGGGGGTTTCTGGCGTAGCCAGACTTGTAAGCACCGCTCGGACATTCTACACTCGCTGGAATCAGGTCAAATCTATTTCCTCTCTCCCTCTCTCTCTTACCCTTACCACAATGATCTAAGTTCTATTCTCTTCCTTTATAACCAATACGTCTGGAATGGACCTAGTGGTTCGTCTGTAAAGTGTAAAGTACACAGCATAAGACTTAAGAGTGCATGCAGACACTTTTCCCCCCTTAAGTAAGTCAATCTTTAAGTTAGACAAAAATATCAATATGCAAACTAAAAGGAAACATGAGAAAACATATATATATATATATATATATATATATATATATATATATATATATATATATATATATATATATATATATATCGCAGCTTTTCTGAATAGATTTCAGTGTTATGTAAGAGACAGAAAAGTACTTGTATATGCAAAGATGGTACGGTGGTGGGCATGCATACCGCCAGCCTCCACCAGATGTTACAACCCTGGCCTCCATACATAGCCTGAAGTAATGCCTTGAAGGAAGTAGTAATACACTTTATTCTTAATCCTTTCAACATCATGCTTACATGTCTGATCATATGATAACTTCACTGCTCTAATTCAGCCTCGAGAGCAACCATGGGTCTTTTTGCTTTTGTTTTTTTGGTTTTGTTTTTCCATCCCTCTGCATTCATTCCTCTGTGTCTAGTCATAGGAAACCATCCCAGCGGCAGAAACCCTGCATTTGGGATCATCTCATCCCGGTAACTCGACACCTGGGATCATCCAAGAAGCAACAGAACCACCACCACCACCACCACCACCTCAAGCGTCTGGGATCATTCTAGCAAGTGTGCTCCTCCGATCACCATCAGCGAGCGAGCGAGCAGCATCTCTGGGCACGCAACAGCAGCAGCCAGCGGGTGAGGGACCACAGAGCAAGCCATGTGTGAGGCAGGAGATTAACTCCTCAACCGTCACTCACTCTTCTGCAGCAACAGCAAGAAGCAGCAGCAGCAGTTGGACAGATTTACATCATCATCATTAATGGTATGTCTCTACACCTCTCCTCCTCCTCCTCCTCTCATGTCTGTCTTAATTTCTCCAACGTTTAAGATTCCGTTTTCCTTCTGTGTGATCGCCAGTTTGAGTTTCGCAGTATTCGTGGGTCTAAAAGGTGAATATTCTTTCCTATGTGTTTCACCTCTGGTCCTCTTCTTCTTCTTCTCGGGGATGCTCGAGTATCTTTCGTCGTGGCTCTTGAGTTTCTCAAGGTAACCCCGTCCATGACACAGTAGGGTTATCTACACTGTCAATGTTACTAGTTACTGGCTTCACACTTGCCGGTATTCCGATACCAGTATTCCAGTACAAGGTGCGGTGCATCCTATTGTTCTCCACACTACCTTCATTTTTGCTTTCCTGCTCTCGTCTCTCTTCTCTCTAAGGCGCAGGTTTCTCTCGGATCGAATCGATCCGCTGCAGGACCCGTTGGTGGCGCGTCTTCTTCTTCCTCATCCTCCCCTCCTCCCCTCACAACGTCACGACGCTGGGGGTCCCTCAGGGTTCTCTCTTGTCACCTACTCTCTTTCTTCCCTCCGTAAATGATCCACTATTCTTCAGATTCTAATCCTATTCACTCTCTCGCTGATGATCCCACTTTACACACTTTAACCCACTTTCCTTCCCCCTTTATCACTTCGATATCCGTTCTCGCTCTCCTTCTCGCGCGGGCACTAAACATATTTCCCATTCTTCTTTCGAACCTGTGAACCATCTCAGACTGGGAAAAGCTGCCACCGGGTCACAATCAGGAAGACTAAAGCGATATTTCTATTGCATACATCTCACGCTCAGTGTCATTCGTTCCCTTTCTCTTCGATTCCTATAAACACCGAATTTCGATCCGGTGTTGCCCATATGAATATATTGAGGGATAGCCATATATATGCTCTTAGTACGACGACCCTTGGAAACCACCACACAACCGAGATCATAACGACTTGATTTCCCTGGCGTTACGGATGGTGTAGAAGTAATACAAATGAGCTGTGAGGTGAAGCTTTTTATATACCTGTTTCTTCTGCCTCATGACCAAACCCTGTCTCATCTGTTCTCTATGCATCTCACCTCTCTCTCTCTCTCTCTCTCTCTCTCATATATATATATATATATATATATATATATATATATATATATATATATATATATATATATATATATATCCTGAGTCCAACAACGAGCCGTCCGCCTATATCATATTGTTTCGCTCATCTAAATCTCATAACCTAAACCCAAAAAAAAGAAAAAAAAAATCATATCAACTGAAAACATTTTCGCATCACGTAAACCCGTCCATTCTTCGGGGTGGAGGGGGGGGAAGGGGGGGGTTGGAACGGGACGATATATATATATGTTTGAGTTATACGTTCATCCACTCTCGTTTAATTCCGCGATAATCAATATCATTTAGCCATGCAAAAATTTCATGGTGTGTGTGTGTGTGTGTATGTGTGTGTGTGTGTGTGTGTGTGTGTGTGTGTGTGTATGTGTGTGTGTGTATGTGTGTGTGTGTGTGTGTGTGTGTGTGTGTGTATGTGTGTGTGATTTCCCCATGACGGTCACCATGACAATTCACGGGTGATATATAAAAAAAAAACTTTTTCATATATTTTTTTTTGGTTGTTATATCGTTCAGGAGAATAATTAGGTTATAAATATTCTTTTTTTTACATAAACTATATCAACAACGTAACGGGTATATAAGGAGGATGAGATACACACACGCACACACACACACACACACACACACACACACACACACACACACACACACACACTCACACACACACACTCGTAACATCTTAAGGTAGTAATGATAACAAGTGAAAAACAGTGTGTTGTAATTGTCATCTTGGTCGTTATGTGACGGCAGACACGAACAGTCATGAGGGTCACTATAGACACAGAAGAACTCATATGTAAGATGTTCTGGAAGAACACGGAATGGAATTCAATTCACAGGAGAACATCGCAATAGAACACCGGGAGAGCTAACGACACTAGAACATCATAGTAGAACACCAGGAGACCTCCTACCAACAGTAGAACAGTAAAAGAGAACACTAAGAGAGATAAGAACATAAGAACACCATAACAGAACACCTAGAGAGCTAATATTCGTAGAACACCATAACAGAACATCACGAATGATATAAAATCATAATACCACAATAGAACACCTAGACTTAATCTACGTAGAACACCACAGCAGAACATCAGAAGAGATAAGAACCTCAGAACACCACAACAGAACACCTAAAGAGAGAGAGAGAGAGAGAGAGAGAGAGAGAGAGAGAGAGAGAGAGAGAGAGAGAGAGAGAGAGAGAGAGAGCAAGCCACCACGACAACAGACTAACAGGTCTCTCTCTCTCTCTCTCTCTCTCTCTCTCTCTCTCTCTCTCTCTCTCTCTCTCTCTCTCTCTCTGCTGACCTACCCGAACGAACAGACTGACGGACCAACAACCTCTCCAGGCGCTGGGTGGGCCCTAGTCGCTTCCACAATGGACCAAATCATAAGCAACAACAATACCTATATATTTTTTTTTTTCCTTTCCCCTCCATCCCCCCCAACCCACACCCATCCCCCCAAAGAGCGGCTGGAGAATGTGTGGTAGAACACATGTTTGTCCACGACGGGCGAGCCATCTAGTGTATGAATACAGTAATACGACGCGGGGTGGAGGGATATGGGGATGGTGATGGGGTGGAGGGATATGGAGAGGAGCCCTCTGTTTTACTATCTTGCCTCCATTTCTAAAAGACTGAAATTTCCGATGGAGTCACTCACCTCCAGTAGATAACCTGGTCATAGACCATCAGGTCTTGTGTTATCTGTCCTTCCCATGTACTGTCCTCCAGCAGATAACCTGGTCATAGACCATCAGGTCTTGTGTTATCTGTCCTTCCCATGTACTGTCCTCCAGCACATAACCTGGTCATAGACCATCAGGTCTTGTGTTATCTGTCCTTCCCATGTACTGTCCTCCAGCAGATAACCTGATCATAGACCATCAGGTCTTGTGTTATCTGTCCTTCCCATGTATACTGTCCTCCAGCACACAACCTCATCAGAGACCAGGTTCCCCTTTGACGACCACTAGCTACAGAAACAACATTGTACTACACACACACACACACACACACACACACACACACACACACAAGGACCCATTTGCGATATCTTTCTTAAAGTCTGACCTTATCTACCACCGGGTTTATTCCTTATCACTTCACTCAACATTTATCAACATGGACATTTAACAATAAATTCTGTAATCCTACGAGAGATCCTCTTTTTTTTCTGGGGGGGGGGGGAAGAAGGGGGAAGGGGGGCCACTACGTGATATATTTATTTTCTGGGGGGGAAGGGGGCCCATCCATCCACGTTACTCCAAGCCAACAACAGAGAGAGAGAGAGAGAGAGAAACTTAACAGACACAGGCGGGAGTGAGTTCCACCACTTTCTCCCTCCCTTCCTCCCTACGTCAAGAGACTAATGGAAGTACCGACCGGCAAGGGAGAAATGGTTTTAACATCTGAATTCACTAGGTTCATCCCTGACTACCTACTGTGACCGCCTGGTCGACGAGATTATCACCATTTTCTGCCTCGGGGATCTTTACCCTATCTGGGGTGCACGCGTAGCGTCCTCCATCAGGAAATAGACAGCAGCAAGTTGATCACTGTCGTGACGTATCTCAAGTGTGTATAAATGTGTGGTATATATATATATATATATATATATATATATATATATATATATATATATATATATATATATATATATATATATATTCATAATCGTCTTTATCCCTTCGTAGAAATATAAATGTTCTAATACAGTAGGTCGATGAAAGAGATTCAAGAGTGGGATACACATATACTACAGTATACTACAAGGTAGATGACAGTATACTACATGAAAAAAGAGACAGTATACTATGCCAGTATACTACATGAAAAAAGAGAGTATACTACAAAAGAGACAGTATACCACAAGGAAAAAGAGAGTATACTACAAAAGAGACAGTATACCACAAGGAAAAAGAGAGTATACTACAAGGAAAAAAATACAGTATACTACACTTAGACATATAAACCTCAGTACACACACACGCACACACACACACACACACACACGTGCACACGCACACACACACACACACACACGTACATAGGTTGTAGTACAACCTACTCCATGCCACTACAACACCCCCCCCTAACCCCACCCCCTTAGCCCCATACACCAGCGGGTACGTGGCCCACTATTCTCCTGCATGTATCTCTCCCCTTACCCCCCCAACACATCCCCTTCCCCTCACTACCCCCTTCCCCTCACCACCCCTCCCTTGAGGGCTGCTGCAGGCGAGGGAGGGAGGGAGGGATGGAGGAGGGAGGGATGGAGGAGGGGACGAGGGAGGAGGACACGAGGGATGGAGGAGGAGACGAGGGAGGGAGGGAGGGAGAGAACCCCATCCTTCCCGCAGCAGGACGCCTTTAGGATACCTTCAGCAGGGGGTCCTACACTGCAGCCAGGGTCCACACGGGCCCCGCCGCCCGCCGGCCCTCAGCAATCCTCCTCAGGTCTTCCTCCTCCTCCTCCTCCTCCTCTTCCTCTTCTTCTAAACCCCTTCCCCCTTCTTCTTCTTCCTCTTCCCCCATTACCCTCAACGTGTACAAACCCCTATCTCCCATTTTCTGTTTTCTCGAATATCATTTTCTTCCCCCTAGTATTACTGTCCTTGTCTCATTCCCTCCATGCGTCAATCTTTCCTTTGTTCTATGTTCTCTGATCAACCTCCAGGTGTTATTTGTTCATCCCCGTGTTTGTTCATCAGAGAACAACGTGTTGGAGTTATTTGTTGACCCCGTGTTTGTTCACCAGAGAACAACGACGCCTTGGTGTTATTTGTTCACTCCTGTGTTTGTTCATCAGAGAACAACGTGTTGGTGTTATTTGTCCACACTTGTGTTTGTTTCTAGTATAAGTCTTTTGTTTCCTGTTTAGGCTTATCTACCCAGCGTGTTCTGTGTGTGTGTGTGTGTGTGTGTGTGTGTGTGTGTGTGTGTGTGTGTGTGTGTGTGTGTGTGTGTGTTCGTCCTCGTGTGTACAATCACAAAGTGTTTATGTAGTCCTATTTGCATAGCACACTCTTGGAGGCGCCCCATGTCGTGTGTGTGTGTGTGTGTGTGTGTGTGTGTGTGTGTGTGTGTGTGTGTGTGTGTGTGTGTGTGTGTGTGTGTGTGTGTGTGTGTGCTACGCCCACTCTACGCATCATTCACAACCCACCAACTACATGTAACTACATGTAACTACATGTCATCTGGTCCACATACAACCCACGACTACCTGCTATGCACTACATTCTTCCTCTCTCCCTCTCCCCTTTTGTACGTAACGTACACACGCGCTACTGTTCCTACTACTGTGTCTCTCCACCACGTGCCTCACGCGCGTCGCTCTCAACAACAACAAACAACAACAACATCTACAGCACATAAGAAGGTAAATAACACTTAGGCAGTCTGGTCCATTTGATTAGACTTCGTACCTGATGGGCAAATGGGTAAAGATTGGCCAAGTAGATGAAGGGAGATCGTGTGGGTTAGTAGGGCAAGGTTCGTGTACGTAGGCTGGTGAAGGTAAACAGGTACTTTAAAAAAAAAAAAAGACGAAGAAAACCTTTGAAAAACAATTTTCTAACCAATGGAAACAAAAGAAAAAAAGACGAAGAAAACCTTTTTAAAAAACACAATTTCTAACCATCGGAAATAAAAGAAGAAAAACACGAAGAAAACCTATTTAAAAAACAATTTCTAACCATCGGAAACAAAAGAAAAAAAAGACAAAGAAAACCTTTTCAAAAAAAATTCTAACCATTGGAAACAAAAGAAAAAAAGATAAAGAAAACCTTCTTAAAAAAAAACACAATTTCTAACCATCGGAAACAAAACAAAAAAAAAAAGACGAAGAAAACCTTTTTCTTTAAAAAAAAAATCTAACCCTCGGAAACAAAAGAAAAAAAAGACAAAGAAAACCTTCTTAAAAAAAAAAAACAATTTCTAACCATTGGAAACAAAACAAAAAAAAAAGACCAAGAAAACCTTTTTCTTTAAAAAAAAAAAAAAAATCTAACCCTCGGAAACAAAAGAAAAAAAAGGGGTGGGGTGTGGTGTGTGTGGGGGCGCGCCCCACAGTAGTTTGTTGACCAGCTTTCAACACCAACCAGTCATACAACACCAAACCTTTACGATCCATTTACGACCAGATATCAGATCATTATCCCAGTGTTGTCTGGGTTAAGGCGTATGACCAACACAAAACCCTGACTTGTGATATACATCAGATCTGTCAATGTATTGTGGCCTTATTAACTGACTTCATATATATTTCAAATTATTTATTTAATCTAAGATATTCTTTTTTTTGGGGGGGGGGGGGAGAGAAAGGGGTCAGGTCTTAAGCATATTTAGTAATTTGTGGTGAATGATGTTAATAATGAGATAAAAAAAGGGTTATTATTATTATTATTATTGTTATTATTTATTATTTAGTAATTTGTGGTGAATGCTGTTAATAATGAGATAAAAAAAGGTATATTATTATTATTATTATCATTATTATTATTATTATTATTATTATTATCATTATTATTATTATTATTATTATTATTATTATTATTATTATTATTTATTATTCCTATTACTATTATTATTATTATTATTATTATTATTATTTATTATTCCTATTACTATTATTATTATTATTATTATTATTATTATTATTATTATCAATATTATTATTATCTTTAATGTTATCATTATCATTATCATATTCATTATAATAATAATAATAATAATAATAATAATAATAATAATAATAATAATAATAATAATGATAATAATAACAAATAATAATAATAACAATAATCATAATAATAATAAATAATAACAATAATAATAACAATAACAATAATAATAATAACAATAATAATAATAATAATAATAATAATAATAATAATTATCATTATTATCATCATTAATTTCAATGTCATTATTACCCTTATTATGATAATCATCGTTAATATCATTATCATTACGAGGTCTGTACGCCAGGTAGGAGAGGACAGGTTCCAGCCCATCGTCATTGGAACAGCTAACAAGGTAGTTTGGTCATTCAGGGTTGTTTCATCATCTCTCTTCCTGTGGTACACTCGGGAGTGAGTCTCATGTGCTGGGAGAGTCACTCCTCTCCCTACGTACTCTCCCCATTGTCACTCCTCTCCCTCAGGTACTCTCCCCATTGTCACTCCTCTCCCCCAGATACTCTCCCCATTGTCACTCCTCTCCCTACGTACTCTCCCCATTGTCACTCCTCTCCCTCAGGTACTCTCCCCATTGTCACTCCTCTCCCCAGATACTCTCCCCATTGTCACTCCTCTCCCTACGTACTCTCCCCATTGTCACTCCTCTCTCTCAGGTACTCTCTCCATTGTCACTCCTCTCCCCCAGATACTCTCCCCATTGTCACTCCTCTCTCCAGATACTCTCCCCATTGTCACTCCTCTCCCTCAGGTACTCTCCCCATTGTCACTCCTCTCCCCCAGATACTCTCCCCATTGTCACTCCTCTCCCTCAGATACTCTCCCCATTGTCACTCCTCTCCCCAGATACTCTCCCCATTGTCACTCCTCTCCCCCAGATGCCCTCCCCATTGTCACTCCTCTCCCCAGATACTCTCCCCATTGTCACTCCTCTCCCTCAGATACTCTCCCCATTGTCACTCCTCTCCCCCACATGTTCTCCCCATTGTTACTCCTCTCCCTCAGATACTCTCCCCATTGTCACTCCTCTCCCCCAGATACTCTCCCCATTGTCACTCCTCTCCCCAGATACTCTCCCCATTGTCACTCCTCTCCCCCAGATACTCTCCCCATTGTCACTCCTCTCCCCCAGATACTCTCCCCATTGTCACTCCTCTCCCTCAGATACTCTCCCCATTGTCACTCCTCTCCCTCAGATACTCTCCCCATTGTCACTCCTCTCCCCAGATACTCTCCCCATTGTCACTCCTCTCCCCCAGATACTCTCCCCATTGTCACTCCTCTCCCTCAGGTACTCTCCCCATTGTCACTCCTCTCCCCAGATACTCTCCCCATTGTCACTCCTCTCCCCCAGATACTCTCCCCATTGTCACTCCTCTCCCCCAGATACTCTCCCCATTGTCACTCCTCTCCCCCAGATACTCTCCCCATTGTCACTCCTCTCCCCAGATACTCTCCCCATTGTCACTCCTCTCCCCCAGATACTCTCCCCATTGTCACTCCTCTCCCCAGATACTCTCCCCATTGTCACTCCTCTCCCCAGATACTCTCCCCATTGTCACTCCTCTCCCCCAGATACTCTCCCCATTGTCACTCCTCTCCCCAGATACTCTCCCCATTGTCACTCCTCTCCCCCAGAGAAACCAAACACCTGTGACTCAGTACCTTCCTCCCCAGGAAACCTCCCCATTCACACCTCTCACCCCTCGCGTTCTTTAATCTCCCCTCCCTCTCCCTCTCCCCAGCTTCGTCTACCCTGCCTCCCTCCCCAGTCTTCGCCACCAACCCCCATCTCCATCATGACCTCCCCCCCATCCCCCTCCCCCCCTCTACCTCCTCCTCATCCACCACCACCACCACCGCTTCTCATTTCCGATACGCCATCTCTCTCTCTCTCTCTCTCTCTCTCTCTCTCTCTCTCTCTCTCTCTCTCTCTCTCTCTCTCTCTCTCTTAATTAAGCGTCCGTCCGTCGTTAGGGTCATTAAACCCGGCGGGGGGGGGGGGGGGGAGGTCAACACTACCATCCACACCCCCTCCTCCTCCTCCTCCTCACCCCCCCTTCCTCATCACCCCCCTCCCTCCTCTACCCCTCCTCCTCCTCTACCCCCCTCCTCCTCTACCCCCCCTCCCCCAGCAGCGTTGCAATCCCTCATGCATGATGGCCCCGCAGTTTGGGGAGGGGGGGGGTGCGAGGGGGATGGGGGGTTAAGGTAGGGGCTGGGGATGGGGCTGAGGAGAGGGGAGAGGGGGGAAGGGGGTGAGGGGGAAATTAACGATGTGTCCCGTGTTCCACCTCCTGTATTACCACCATAAACAATGAGGGTTTACGAAGGATGGACTGAACACACACACACACACACACACACACACACACACACACACGAACACACGAACACCAAAATACCTCCGTCATCTCCCCACATCGGAAGATACGAACGTACACACTTCACCATCGCCAAGTTCTGTTGCCTTTGTCTTCTAAGAGAAAAAGACGAAGACAAAAAATAAAAAAATAAAAAAAAGAGGAGGAGGAAAATAAAAAACAGGTGCATTGTACACTCGCTAACCCCTGCACCACAACCCCCCCCCCCTCAAACCAACCCCCTGGTAAACCTCCCCCCAAAAAAAAAATTTGGAGAGGGGGAGGAGGAGAAAGAAAGATGGTGGAGGAGGACATCATCATCACCATCACCAACACTTCGACTACAGTTCACCAGCTCTCTCTCTCTCTCTCTCTCTCTCTCTCTCTCTCTCTCTCTCTCTCTCTCTCTCTCTCACAAAGCGTCCACTCCGGTTCACCTTAACCGTCTTTCCCAAGGGAAGGCTTTTGGGAGACCTCCACCGACCGGCATTCCCAGCATGGTTGGCAGGGGGGAGGGGAGAGGGGAGGGGAAAGAAAGGGGAGAGTGGGGGGGAAAGGAGGGGGTGAGAGGTCACACACACACACACACACACACACACACACACACACATGGTGGGAGGGAGGGAGGGAGGGAGGAAGGAAATGGGGGGAAAGGGGAAAAGGGGGTCCACCCCTCTTCCTAACAGTCCCCTCTCCTCCTCAACTCCCCTCTCATCTCCCCCCTGCTTCGAGACATGATCCTCCCCCCCTCTCCACCACCACCGTTAACAGGAGGCCCTCTGCCTGGGAGTTCGTCTGGCAACAGAGAGACGAACAGGGATCCTGGGAGCTGTATGAACACGCAGGGTGCTGACGACTGGCGTGTGTGTGTGTGTGTGTGTGTGTGTGTGTGTGTGTTGAGGGTCTGGGGAGGGGAGGGAGGGGTGGAGGTGTGTGTTGCTGCTGACGGTGTCAGTAACAGCTGTGGCTGACGACTGATGTGAGTTGAGTACCTGAGGAGGCAGGGAGCGTGGGTGAGTGGGTGGCTGACCAGCGCAGCTGACCGTCAGGGACGTGTGGAGTGTTGGTAGCTGACCATACCAGAAAAATTAACTTAGGAAACACTGTGAGTCACCTACACACACACACACACACATACACACACACACACACACACACACACACACACACACACACACACACACACAAGCGTCCTACGAAATCAGCAAATATAAACAAACTCATTTGAATACATAATCACCTGGTGCTGGACCACAATCCTTAAAAAAATTTCCCTGTGGCTTTTATTCTGTATTTCTACCATTTTCCTTTTATCTCACACTCTTTAAACCGAATACAAGTAGCGACCTCTATGATATATATAGGTTAACACACACGCACACACACACACATACATACCTATTAATCTATATATCCATGTATATCTCTATCTATATATCTATCTATATAGACGGATAGGCAGTTAGATAGATACATAGGTATATAGAATGATAGACAGATAGACAGATAGATGGATAGATAGACATGACCTAACGAGGCAGTTAATAACAGGTTGTGAATCTAGAACATTAACTTCTTTGGACTATCCTCCCTCGCTGTTTGAAATGTCATTCCCTACCTGGCGTTATGCAAGTAACAAGCAATTCGAAGTGGCATAAAGAAAAAAAAAAGGAAGCGAAATATGACTGCGTTTAGCCCCGGAATTAAACAATCGAACTACGTCATGTAAAATAACAAATTGCACCCATTCATTTAGCGCAATAAGTGAACCACTGAGACACTGAGAAAGTAAAAGTCCCTCCTATATATATATATATATATATATATATATATATATATATATATATATATATATATGATTTATGTACAAAAAGAAAACGAGACTCTGAAAGTTATATTTCTATTCGCAAACGAAAGCTAATTCGTGGACTAAATTAACATATGGGGAATATTGGTTTCCTTCAAGTTACATCAAAATCTTTTAAAAATATAAAGACATGGTAATCCTTGAGCACGACGGTACGATCCTTGAGCACGACGGTACGACCCTTGAGCACGACGGTACGATCCTTGAGCACGATGGTACGATCCCTGAGTACGACGGTACGGTCCTTGAGCACGACGGTACGATCCTTGAGCACGACGGTACGATCCTTGAGCACGACGGTACGACCCTTGAGCACGACGGTACGATCCTTGAGCACGACGGTACGACCCTTGAGCACGACGGTACGATCCTTGAGCACGACGGTACGATCCTTGAGCACGACGGTACGACCCTTGAGCACGACAGTACGATCCTTGAGCACGACGGTACGACCCTTGAGCACGACGGTACGACCCTTGAGCACGACGGTACGATCCTTGAGCACGATGGTACGACCCTTGAGCACGACGGTACGATCCTTGAGCACGATGGTACGATCCTTGAGCACGACGGTACGATCCTTGAGCACGACGGTACGATCCTTGAGCACGACGTGCGATCCTTGAGCACGACGGTACGATCCTTGAGCACGACGGTACGATCCTTGAGCACGACGGTACGATCCTTGAGCACGACGTGCGATCCTTGAGCACGACGGTACGATCCTTGAGCACGATGGTACGATCCTTGAGCACGACGGTATGATCCTTGAGCACGACGGTACGATCCTTGAGCACGACGGTACGATCCTTGAGCACGACGTGCGATCCTTGAGCACGACGGTACGATCCTTGAGCACGACGGTACGATCCTTGAGCACGACGGTACGACCCTTGAGCACGACGGTACGATCCTTGAGCACGACGGTACGATCCTTGAGCACGACGGTACGATCCTTGAGCACGACGGTACGATCCTTGAGCACGACGGTACGATCCTGGAGTATGAACGCCTGACCTTTGACCTGCCTGACGCTTGAGGGTCACACCCTATTCGAAGGTCATGCCCTCCTAACGATGGGTCGAACCATCCGTGTTGGACGATCGTTATCTTCGCGCTCAAGGGTCGTATACCGCTGAGGTTTGAAAGGTCGTAATAGCCCCGGTCTTGCTCAAAGGTCATTTCCACCGAAGGTCAAGGGTCGTAAACGAACTGTTTTCAAAGGTCGTACAAACCCTCGTGTCCAAGGGAGGGTCGTGCCCTCGCGCTCAGAGAGGGGACCTAAAATCTTAGAGAGAGAGAGAGAGAGAGAGAGAGAGAGAGAGAGAGAGAGAGAGAGAGAGAGAGAGAGGACCGATCCGCGATATCGGTTATCGGGTGTCACACACATCCCATGGGTAACAAAGAGGAGGGAGGCGGGGGGGCCCTTCTGTCACGGGGTGTCACATGTCCCCAAGTGTGACGAAGGGCTTTCATCATTCCCGTCACTTCTAGTGTGTGACGCACCGTCACATCCTAACGAGGCCTCTGTCTCCACAACACGATCCATCCCCACCTAAATCTATCTAACGAGGCCTTCTGTCTATACAACGTGTTCTGTCTATACAACGTGTTCTGTCGCCCCTAAATCTGTCCAGACCTTCTGTCTATAAAACGTGTTTTGTCGCCCCTAAATCTGTCCAGGCCTTCTGTCTATATACAACGTGTTCTGTCTATATACAACGTGTTCTGTCGCCCCTAAATCTGTCCAGACTTTCTGTCTATCCAACGAATTCTGTCGCCCCAAAATCTGTCCAGGCCTTCTGTCTATATACAACGTGTTCTGTCGCCCTTAAATCTGTCCACACCTTCTGTCTATATACAACGTGTTCTGTCGCCCCTAAACCTGTCCAGGCCTTCTGTCTATATACAACGTGTTCTGTCACCCTGACTCTGTCTCTTGTGTCCTTACACAGACGTTTAATCAACGCGCAACATTTCCTGACGTAGTTGTCTGTATCCACTGATTTCTTGAGAGTCCACACAGGCACAGCACAGACAGCACTAGTCTGTGAACAACGCTTCATAGACGTCCAGACCTGACGCACCACAGACACACACAGAGTCTGTGTACAGCTAAACAGACACACACACAGAGTCTGTGTACAGCTAAACAGACACACACACAGACAAGGCAACCTCGCTAACGCGGGAGACAGCGACAAAGTATAATAAATAAATATGAATAAATGAATAAATATATATATATATATATATATATATATATATATATATATATATATATATATATATATATAAATATATATATATATATATTAAGACTAGAGAAAATCCTCTTTTTACAGGAAGGAGTCGGGCGGCCAGACCTGTTTAACGTCATTTCGTTGTCTTGACGCATTTAACGAAGCTAACATAACGCCCACAAGCGCTACAGAAGACGCGAAGGAAAGCTAACATCTTGACTTTCTGAAGAGGAAGTTGAAAATCCTTTGAGCCAACATGTCCCTTTCATTCAGTGGTTGAGGTACATTACAGAAGAGATCTCAGACAGATGGGAAAAATAGTACAACACTCTAGAGAGGTTAGGTGGATCAAGGTTGTATTTCTGTAACACAAACCAAGGTTGTATATCTATATAACAGCAGTTTAAGGTTGTATTTATCAAAACACAAACCAAGGTTGTATATTCATATAACACAACAGTTTAAGGTTGTATTTATCAAAAAACAAACCAAGGTTGTATATTCATATAACACAGCAGTTTAAGGTTGTATTTCTGTAACACAAGCCAAGGTTGTATATTCATATAACACAGCAGTTTAAGGTTGTATTTATCAAAACACAAACCAAGGTTGTATATCTATATAACAGCAGTTTAAGGTTGTATTTCTATAACACACACCAATGTTGTATATCCATATAACACAACAGTTTAAGGTTGTATTTCTGTAACACAAACCAAGGTTGTATATCTATATAACAGCAGTTTAAGGTTGTATTTCTATAACACACACCAAGGTTGTATATTCATATAACACAACAGTTTAAGGTTGTAGTTCTATAACACAAACCACAACAATTCAACTATTTATGACGAGGACAATGTCAAAGTTATAACAGAGTTGTTCAACACCCATGATGCCATCAGAAACAAGTTTAGCATGAAATGGCATTACACACACACACACACACACACACACACACACACACACACACACACACACACCGTGTTTGTCATTTATCCCGACGTTTTCTTTTAAATTCCCGTTTTCTCTTTTCACCCATAACCCAGTTACTCTGAACTCACAAGCAAGCAAGCAAGCAGTGAGTCTGAGTCTCTCTCTCTCTCTCTCTCTCTCTCTCTCTCTCTCTCTCTCTCTCTCTCTCTCTCTCTCTCTCTCTCTCTCTCTCTCTCTTGTTTCCCTTCATCATCATCATCCCCCCCCCACCCCGCCCCCAAGGTTGGCACTTAACTCCCCTTCAGTCACCTGGCTGGACATTATTATTATTTCCCCCTCTCCTTCCCCTTCCGCCCCACACCCGAAACTTGAATGCCAATCATTCACACTGGGGAGGGGGGGGGGGAGTTCTTTCCCTTCCTTCATTCACACGCGTGACTTACTTCCCTTCACTCACACCAAAGGAAGCGTTGCAGGGGGAAGGCCGTTTGACCCTTCCTACGACAGTGTTATTCCCAAAATCTATCATTAACCACAAAAAAAAAAAATTCCCTCTTCATATCCTTCTTATTTCCAGTTGAACATAATTTCCATCGCTACACACACACACACACACCCGTTGTCACCTCGCCATTCTACGAGACGATCTCCCATAAGCTTTGAGCAGATCTCCAACATGCCTCTCACATACCAGAACATCTTGACAGTCTACTTCATTACGTGTCCTGCAGTCACATACAAAGATGAAAGGAGATAAGGTAGATAGTGTAGATGGAGTAGAATGCATGATGGGGAAGGTAGAACAGATGTATTTTAGTGTAGAATGCATGAAGGGGGAAGGTAGAAGGGATGTATTTCAGAGTAGAATGCATGATGGGGAAGTAGAAGAGATGTATTTTAGTGTAGAATGCATGATGGGGGAAGGTAGAAGGGATGTATTTTAGAGTAGAATGCATAATGAAGAAGGTAGAAGAGATGTATTTCAGTGTAGAATGCATGATGGGGAAGGTAGAACAGACGTATTTTAGTGTAGAATGCATGATGGAGAAGGCAGAAGAGACGTATTTTAGTGTAGAAGGCACGACGGGAAAGGTAGAAAAGATGTATTTTAATGTAGAATGCATGATGGGAAAGGTAGAAGAGATGTATTTCAGTGTAGGATGCATGATGGAGAAGGCAGAAGAGATGTATTTCAGTGTAGAATGCATGATGGAGAAGGCAGAAGAGACGTATTTTAGTGTAGAAGGCACGACGGGAAAGGTAGAAAAGATGTATTTTAATGTAGAATGCATGATGGGAAAGGTAGAAGAGATGTATTTCAGTGTAGAATGGATGATGGAGAAGGCAGAAGAGATGTATTTCAGTGTAGAATGCATGATGGGGAAGGCAGAAGAGATGTATTTCAGTGTAGAATGCATGATGGGGGAAGGTAGAAGACATGTATGTACATCAATGAAGATGAAATGGTAGACAGTTAATGATATTCCTGTCAGTCATCAGTACGGAGGTCTATTGTGTACAGTGAAGGAAACCATGATCACACAAACGCTCTGTCTTAAACCTTGTCGTCCTTCGGCAAACATTAACCACAGATCAGGCCACGTCTGTCTCACCACCATTCAAAATAGTGCATCGTCCTGACTTACCTATCTACTTCGACGCTCTGGAAGCCACAGGAGGAGAGGGTGGGTAAGGAGGAGGAGGAGGAGGAGGAGGAGTTATTATGCCAATTGAGGCAGAGAGGCAGCGATGGTCGGGGGAGGGAGAGGGAGAGAAAGAGGTGGTATGTAGGTTCGACGTCGCGTGCCGAGAAAGATTACGTCCACTTCGTGACTGGTTCCCATTTGCCCAATGCGCGCCCCCCTAACACACACACACACACACACACACACACACACATACCCTGTGTTTTGCCACAGCTGAGCTGGAGCCATCTCTCTTCCGTCCGTTTCGCACCGCTCGCCCGCCCCTCCTCTAGAACTTCATAAGGCGTTGTTCTTTCATTTTAGCTCTCCGGGTACTCTGCAGACACCGTAAATATATATATATATATATATATACATATATATATATATATATATATATATATATATATATATATATATATACATATATATATATATATAGGTGTGTTCTTCCATTCCGTTCTTCAAAGCTACAGACAGAACTCCTCAGAGTTTTGTTCTCCAATTCTACTCTCCACTGTTCTACAGACACCCCCCCCCCCTTCAGAAATCTGTTCATCCATTTCAATCTCCACTGTTCTAAAAACCCCCCCTCCCCTCCTCCCTCCCTCCAGTGCTACAGAAAACCCCCCCCAAAAAAAATTTCTTCTTCCACTCCAGTCTCCAGTGTTCTACAGACTCCCTACAAATCTATTTCTTCCATCCCATTCTCCACTGTTCTACAAAACACCACCTCTACCTCTACAAAGAAAAAAAAATCGTTCTTTCATTCTACTCTCTATTGCTGTATAGACACCAACCCCCCTTCCTCCCTCCCCACACCCCCAATGAAAGAAAAATAAAAGATAATTCTTTCATTCGTTTTTGAAGTCGCTCTCAATTCTTCTTTCACCTCTGTTCTACAAAATCCCGTCGTCATATTTTCTACCATCCTTAAAAGAAAAAAAAAAAAAGAAAAGAAGAAAAAAGATCCGAAATAGATTCTCTTTTTCGCCAGCGTTTCAGTATAATTTTTCGTAAGATCCAAGTCCTCCTTCTTCTCCTCTTGTGGTACAACAATCCTTTGAACCCGATAATACAGGAGGGGAAGCACAGAGGACTACCAGGTTAATGATCTTTAACTCAGTGTTCTTCACGGCCAGGCCAGGCCAGGCCAAGTGATCAACTCGTGTTCTTCACGGCCAGGCCAAGCCAGGCCAAGTGATCAACTCGTGTTCCTCACGGCCAGGCCAAGCCAGGCCAAGTGATCAACTCGTGTTCTTCACGGCCAGGCCAGGCCAGGCCAAGTGATCAACTCGTGTTCTTCACGGCCAGGCCAAGCCAGGCCAAGTGATCAACTCGTGTTCTTCACGGCCAGGCCAGGCCAGGCCAAGTGATCAATTCTTGTTCTTCACTGTTCCTTGAACCCCTGCCTGAAAATGAAGACTGTTCATCAGCCCTCCCCCTCCCTTAACTCCTCCTTACTAGCGTTGATGAACATTGATCTTCCTTTGTTCTCCTGAGCCTCTAATGTGTTCTATCACCATCAAGATCCTGATGGAATATATTGTTCATTAGAAAAATAATATAGATAACAAATGCATCGTGAACATTTTTCTTCTTATTTTTTTCTGTTCCTTTTAGAAATTAAACTTCAAAGCTTTGTACTCACGTTTTCTATACAACCCCGTTCTGACGTTTTCTATACACCCCGTTCTGACGTTTTCTATACACCCCGTTCCGACGTTTTCTATACACCCACTTGATTAAGGTCAGGAGAGAACGTGTTGTCCTCAAAAGTTCGATGCAGTGCTGACCTCTGTAGGGAAATTCAGTCTGACCTTTCTCTAAGGTCTAAGGTTTTCTGTGGCGCCCTGAACTTTCTGTGGCGTCTTGAACTACTTTCTGTGACGCCCTGAACTACTTTCTGTGGCGTCTTGAACTTTCTGTGGCGCCCTGAACTTTCTGTGGCGCCCTGAACTTTCTGTGGCGTCATGAACTTTCTGTGACGCCCTGAACTTTCTGTGGCGTCTTGAACTACTTTCTGTGGCGCCCTGAACTTTCTGTGGCGTCTTGAACTACTTTCTGTGACGCCCTGAACTTTCTGTGGCGTCTTGAACTACTTTTTGTGGCGCACTGAACTTTCTGTGGCGTCTTGAACTACTTTCTGTGACGCCCTGAACTTTCTGTGGCGTCTTGAACTACTTTTTGTGACGCCCTGAACTTTCTGTGACGCCCTGAACTTTCTGTGGCGCCCTGAACTACTTTCTGTGGCGACCCCACCTTTCTGTGGAACCCTGACCTTACTCTCTGAAGTCCAGACCATTCCTTTAGGATCCCTCCCACCTTTTCTATGGCGCTCAATCGACCACACCTCCTTCAGTAGGGCCAGCCTCCCTCACTCCCTCCCTCACAGTTCACGAGACGATTCGTATGATAATCTAGAATTCATGAGTTGTGTACAGATGTTACATGAGAGGGGGGGATTTTTCCCTCTTTTTGCCTCACATCAGCCTGGAGTGAGGTGTGTGCGTGTGTGTGTGTGTGTGTGTGTGTGTGTGTGTGTGTGTGTGTGTGTGTGTGTGTGTGTTTAAATTTCTCCCTCTCTCTCTCTCTCTCTCTCTCTCTCTCTCTCTCTCTCTCTCTCTCTCTCTCTCTCTCTCACTCTGGTTTAAGGAAATGCTTCATGGGTTCAGCCTCCTCCTCCTTCCTCCTCCCTCCTCTCCTCTTCTCTCTCCCCTGACATATATATATATATATATATATATATATATATATATATATATATATATATATTTATGTATACCCACCACCCCCGGGGCCACACGTGCAATATGCATGCGCTCCGCCGATACCTACATACATACACCCATCCCCCCTGTAACCCCACTCACCCCAAGGTGGGGGGGGGGGGCATCGTTCTTAAAATATGGAGACAATTTTTCCAAATGCTTTACCACGCCACGAAGAAACACCCCTTCCCTCCCTCCCTCCCTCCATCCTTTCACAGACACACAGACACACACACACACACACACACACATGCGCGGGGAAAATGAAACACGATAAGTTCCCAAGTGCACTTTCGTGTCATAATCACATCATCAGGGGAGACACAAGAGAGAAATACAACAGTCAGTTGATATACATCTGTCACTCCCACAGGAGGTCGCCACCCCCTGCTTCCCATTCTCAGCTGGATGCTGGCGAAATGTCTCCCTCAGCTGGATGCTGGCGAACTGTCTCCCTCAAACCCCCGCTCCAGCATGAGGTGTCTGTGTCATTTCTTCATCTCGTTTGATGTCTTTAACCAGTGAAGACCTAACGTCTTCCTCTGAAAGTGATTCACAACACGGGAAAGAGGAAAAGCACTGAAGTATATATATATATATATATATATATATATATATATATATATATATATATATATATATATATATATATATATATATGATATAAAATACATCATATTTCTACATTTGGGTATATACCATTGTAAAATACATTATATTTCTATATTTCCATATATACGTGTAATAAAGCTATATATATAAAAAAAAAAAACTGGTTTTTAACTGGTTTTATAAACCTTGTAAAAAAAAATTGAATTTTTTTTTTCTAACTGGTTTTAAAACCTTGAGATGACAGCGAGGGACACAGAAATTCTTTATGGTCGTCTTTGAGCAGCAGGCAATAATCTGTGCAATGCACTGCAAGCATAAATTGCTATATAACACACGACAATGATCATAGAGTCTAATTCTCGGTAACAAATATCAGGATTTTCAAAGCTACGAGCTCTAATATACCGAGAATCAAAAGATAATATTAAAAAGACGACAGATTCTCAACTGTGGTTTCGAATGGGCCATTTTTTTTCTTAATTTTTCATCCTGTGGGAGTGAAAAAAAAATATATATATATTGCCCTAATAGAGATAGCTTTTCTGAAATTAGTTTCTCCTCATTTGAGCTTTTCATCATCCACTAAGGTGGCTTTGTTTTCAATAACATCAATTTCAAATCCACCATCATAATATTAACTTTAAATCTCATTTTTTTTCCTTCTACCAATTCATGATTGACACCTCTTTCTTCTACTGTCGTGTTAACATCTTATGTCTTATTCACTGGGTTAGCTTTACCCCCTTTTTCACCATTCTAGCTTTAAGATCACACCATTTTTCTTAACAACTTGAAGTTAGGGTTTTCCGACAATCAATTTGTTGTTCGAAGACTTTCATAAAGTCTTATCTTCTAACTACCACAATTCAGACTTGACCCACTCCCACCGTATAGCTTTACCTCCTACCATTTTAGCTTTGGTTTCTAAAGCTGAACCCTCCTCTCCACTGGCATTTTAGCTTTACCTTCTCACACTGAACCTTTGGTCACCACCATCTTAGACTTAGCTTCTGAATAATTTGGTTTAAACGCCACTAATTTGGTTTAAACGCCACTAATTTGGTTTAAACGCCACTAATTGGTTTAAACGCCACTAATAATTTCACTTTCTCTCCATCTCTTTAAGTAATCCCACTCACCCATCACTCCAGACTTCCCTTCAAAAAGCATTTTTTTCTTGATCTTAAAACCTTCTTGCAAGGCCAAAAAAAAAAAAAGAAAAAAAAGAAAGAAAAAAAAGTAATTTACTTCTTTGCCTCACAATCGACTGTAGGTTTCGGGGATGTCAACTACGCAAGGGAAAAAAAAAATAATAATATCTTGTCAGGATTTTGGATATATATTTTCCTCCTCTCTCTCTCGTGCGGAGTTTAAGTGTCTGGAAGCCAACCAGACTCGAACCATTAATAGATCTTCCTTTAAATCTATTTCTTCTTCTTCCTCCCTTCCCCCTCACCCCCCATCCCCCCCCACCACCCCCTGGGGTGAAACTGTGACCAGTTTGCCGACGTCCGACCCCCCCAGCCAGCCAGCGTACGACCTCCTCCCCCAGCAGAAGCGGCGTCATCCAGTGATGACTCTCTCTCTCTCTCTCTCTCTCTCTCTCTCTCTCTCTCTCTCTCTCTCTCTTCTCTCTCTCTCTCTCTCTCGAGCTTCCATGTCCTCAATGAGACATTACACCGACCGGCACTGCTGCAGCTCCCCCCCCCGACCACCGACCCCAAACCGACCCTAATTCTCTATTTTATCACTGCTTGAATTCTCCCCACCCCAAACCTCCTCTTCCTCCCCCCTTCCCTCCTCCATCCACCTTTCCCTCCCTCCCTCCACCCCTCCCTCCACTGCAGTGACCTTGAGCCTTATCGCCTCCCTCACTGCATCACCACCTGTCTCTCCCCACTTCACTCCTGCAGTGACCTTGAGTCGGGTCTTCTCTTTCACTGCATCACCGTCATCAGCTGCCCGTCCCCACACCCCTCCAGCAGTGACCGAGAATCGTGCCGTCTCTTTCACTGTGCCCTTCCTCCGTCACTGCTTCAGGCTCTCATGGCCTCTGTGTGTACCTAGCCACCTTGTCTCCTTGCTCCCTTCAACGGTTTCTATGAAGACACCAGACACACGAGGATTGACCGTTGGCATACCTCCTTCCTTCCTGGTATGGCGAAGCTATGGAATGCGATTCTTCTTCCCCGTCTTCTCCTTCTTCCCTCGGCGGGCGTGCATCGTCGTCCATGGACGGAGGGGAGTCCAGTCACATCCCACTCGCTTCTCGCTTCAAATGAGCCCATCATTTCTCTGCTTCCGAGTGGAGTGCAGCCTCGAAGCTACAGGACCCTCTATAAAGGGGTCCTGAGGTTATATATATATATATATATATATATATATATATATATATATATATATATATATATATATATATAGTCACTTGTTTACCAAATGGCGCCCTGGCTACATCTCTACGTTGTACATCAACTGAGTGTTATATCTTTTTCTTGTGTCTGCCCTGACGATGTGATTATTACAAGAAAGTGCACTTGGGAACACATCGTGTTTCATTTCCCCCGTGGACTCACAGGAACATATATATATATATATATATATATATATATATATATATATATATATATATATATATATATATATATATATATATATATCATCCCTGGGGATAGGGGATTAAGAATACTTCCCACGTATTCCCTGCGTGTCGTAGAAGGCGACTAAAAGGGGAGGGAGCGGGGGGCTGGAAATCCTCCCCTCTCGGTTTTTTTTTTTAATTTTCCAAAAGAAGGAACAGAGAATTGGGCCAGGTGAGGGTATTCCCTCAAAGGCCCAGTCCTCTGTTCTTAATGCTACCTCGCTAACGCGGGAAATGGCGAATAGTTTAAAAGAAAAAAAAAAAAAAAAAAATATATATATATATACATATATATATATATATATATATATATAGTTTAGCTACTGAAGACGTCGTATCATACAAACACACAACAGGAGCAGCAAGAGGCGATCAAGATCCCGCCTGTAAGTCTACACCATCAGTCCAGGGCCGGACGTGTCTCCGTGCCTGGTCCAGCACACACACAGACACACAGACAGAGAGACAGACAGACAGACAGACAGACAGACAGGCCTCCCAACACCCCAAACCTTTTTCCAGAAGTCAAATGTCTCGCCAGACACAGGTCCTGGTAGGGAGGCCACAGCTCACAAGATGACTCTCACACAGTCTAAGGGGAAGAGAAGACATTGATGTATGCAAATGTTTGACCGATACTTGCCCATCCTTCTTCTCGTGTTTGAATTTTCTTTCATAGGCCTTTTTTTTTTTTTGTTTCTCTCTCTCTCTTCCTCTATTTCATCATCTTGATCACCTTTCTTTCTTTTTCATTATTTCTCCTCTTTCCTCTTCTTTTTTTTCTTTCTTCTTTGTCTTTTTCTTCTTGTTTCAATTTTTTCCCTTCTATTTTCTTTTTTTTCATTTCTTTTTCCCTTCCTCCTCCTCCTTCTCCTCATTTTTCTTTCTTCTTCTCTCTCTCTCTCTCTCTCTCTCTCTCTCTCTCTCTCGTCCCACACACACCTAGAGTCTCGAATGACCCTATAATACCCACGCCTCTCCCCTACTTCCCTCCCTCCCTCCTACCTACCCTCCCTCCCTCCCTCCCTCCCTCCTACCTACCTACCCTCCTACATACCCTCCCTCCCTCTCTCCCTCCCTCCTTCCCACCATCTAACCTTCCCTCCCTCCCACCTCCTAACCCTCCCTCCCTCCCACCTCCTAACCCTCCCTCCCTCCCACCTCCTAACCCTCCCTCCCTCCCTCCCTCCCAACACCAAAGGGAGGGCCTCCCTCCCATTGTTCGTAGGAGCAGACACCATTGTCTAATG
>NC_092286.1:8122043-8124543 GCF_036320965.1 Panulirus ornatus
AATAATGACAATAATAATAACAATAATGATAATAATAATAATAAAAATAATAACAATAATAATAGGTTTACTCATTTGCCTACCCATCCGACTCTCTGCCCGTCTGTCTGTCTGTGTAACACCCACTCAACCCCACACCTCCCTCCCTCAACCCCACCACTTCCCTCCCTCAACCCCACCCCTCCCTCCCTCAACCCCACACCTCCCTCCCTCAACCCCACACCTCCTCCCCTCAACCACACACCTCCTCCCCTCAACCACACACCTCCCTCCCTGAACCCCACACCTCCCTCCCTCAACCCCACACCTCCCTCCCTCAACCCCACCCCTCCCTCCCTCAACCCCACCCCTCCCTCCCTCAACCCCACACCTCCCTCCCTCAACCCCACACCTCCCTTCCTCAACCCCACCCCTCCCTCCCTCAACCCCACCCCTCCCTCCCTCAACCCCACACCTCCCTCCCTCAACCCCACACCTCCCTCCCTCAACCCCACACCTCCCTCCCTCAACCCCACACCTCCCTCCCTCAACCCCACCCCTCCCTCCCTCAACCCCACCCCTCCCTCCCTCAACCCCAGACCTCCCTCACTCAACCCCACACCTCCCTCCCTCAACCCCACCCCTCCCTCCCTCCCTCAACCCCACCCCTCCCTCCCTCAACCCCACCCCCCAAAACCCTTAAAGATCCCATCCCCCCTCCCCCCTCCCCCCTCCCCCCCTCCCTCCCCCCCAAACACCCACGTTACTGCCCAAGTCACGGCCAGACAACGCGTCATTAACCCACCCCCTCCCCTCTTCCCCTGCTCAAACCCCGAACTAACCCCACCACCCCTTTACCCCTAACAACCCATCCCCTCTTCTCCTCCCCTCCTCCTCCTCCTCTTCGCCTACACCAAGGGCTGCGCGTGGGTCCTGTTGTGCCTGACGCGCGCATGACCTTCCATGCTACCTGCACCCACGCCAGATGACGACCACCATGTAGAAGTGGCTGCAATCGGAGAAGGAGGCGTAACTCCGCTCTACAATCACCTCCTGTCCAGCAGTGTTCTGCGATCACGAGGGAGGGAGCTGGTGGCGTGGGGGGATGGGATAGGTGGGGTTTAGGGGGTTAGGGAGGTTGGGAGGTAGTGGATAGGGGGTTGGTTGGCTAGGCTAGGCTAGTCATGGCCCTATCATGGAGTTGTTCGTCCCACTATCTGTCTCTCTTAACATCCAGCGTTTCTTCTCATTTTCCCTCGAGTCTCTTCTTTCTCCTAATCCTTCCTTCCTTCATTCATTCCTTCCTTCCTTCCTTCCTTTAATCCGTAAGTTCCTCTCTCTCTCTCTCTCTCTCTCTCTCTCTCTCTCTCTCTCTCTACGATTACCAGGCAAGACCACAGACAAAGCCAAAGCATTACTACTACTTCTACTACCACTAGTACTACTACCACTACATCTAGAATTAATAATAACAACAATAACAACAACAACAATAATAATGATAATAATAATAATAATAATAATAATAATAATAACAATAATAATGATAATAATAATAATAATAATAACAATAATAATGATAATAATAATAATAATAATAATAATAATAATAATAATAATAATAATAATAATAATATGATGATACTAATAATAATAATGATAATAATAATAATAACAATAATAATAATAATAACAGACAGATTAAACCGATCAATACACAGGTGGACGAATGAAATGATCCGATTTAACATCTGCGAAACCTTGCCTCCACACCACTTCCCAAGGATACAACATCAATGTATATAGTCATATAAATCGCCAGGTAAAAGGATATACACGACAGCACACTTTTCGTAAACTGCGATAACGAACGGCTCTCCAAACTGCTCCCAAAATATTTATGACAAAGTCGGCAATTTATTTCTTCTTTTATTTTTTCTTTCTTTTTTCTTTTTTAGCCTCTCGATTACATGGTATTCATCCGGGACGGATTTATTTGATCTAAGACGGGAGTTTAACTGGATAATTATCATATCAAATACGGTAATTAGGATGATGACCTCGCAGGGGCTTGTATTGGAAAATCATCGAGGAAACCTGATGGTGTGTGTGTGTGTGTGTGTGTGTGTGTGTGTGTGTGTGTGTGCCAACCAGTATGTATGGCATTATTTTGCCAAAAAAGTTGGGCTAGGGTGAAACTTCCAAAGCAGATCTTTGCCTATATGATAGCTCTTGTTTCCCCCCCCTCCAGCAAGCAAGTAAGTAAGCAAAGATAAACAACCTAACGCAAACAAAGACAGATCTTGAAAGTAAACATATATATATATATATACACACTTGTTTACCATATGGCGTCCTAGCTACGTCTCATCGTTGTATATCGACTGACTGTTATATTTCTCTCTTGTGTCTCCCCTGATGATGATGTGATTATGACACGAAAGTGCACTTGGGAACTTACCGTGTTTCATTTTCCCCGTGGACTCGTAGGAATACATACACATATCAACATAAGGTTACG
>NC_092286.1:8137043-8139543 GCF_036320965.1 Panulirus ornatus
ATATATATATATATATATATATATATATATATATATATATATATATATATATATATATATATACGTACATATATTGCAGCAACACAGATCAACATTTCTTAGCAGGACAGCGACCTAAATAAACCTTAGGTCAACAAACGTCGTAAGTTCTGTTTCCAGCGCCACACGCGCCCAGGAGCTGAAACGACTCGTGCGGATGACCCACTTTAGCCCGTACGTCCGTGTGCATAAGGCTTAATACTGCCGGGCAGAAAAGTCCCGTAATGCTACTGCTTCACCCCAGTGCCCAATTAATCACATCTAACAGGTGATTCGAATGTTTATAGCTCCTCCCACTCACCTTTACGGTGATTAATGAGGACTGTGTTCTGAAATCCAGCAGCATTGTGTAATCCGCCCCCAGACTTCCTGTGTGTGTTTTTATACATATATCATATACATATACACAGACACATGCAAATGTCATAAAAGAGAATTTTGCTCTGTGATCAAATCCATTCCAGGGGGATTGTATGTACGTGTGTGTGTGTGTGTGATGTTGGCGACGTTATGAAAGACGGGTCATACATAAACACATGCCTATTGGATTGTAGCAAGTTATACATATATACATATGGGTCAAGGGGAATTCCCCTTTGGGAGGGGTAGGGTAGAGGGAGGAGGGTGTGTTTGGTTTTTAAAAAAAAAAAACAATAGCTTTGCGGTTTTTATCCATAAGACCAACACTGCTAACATAAGATAAGGAAAGAGATAAGGATAATCAAAAAATGAAAGCCAAGCAGGTGGGGTGTGGGAGGTCATCGTGAGCGGACGTGTTCGAAGAATGCCAACACAGGGAAGATGATACATCATTGACGGTCAAATTCGTAATTCCTGGACGGTGTGCGTCCTACAGATATGACGGGGGAGGGGAGGGGAGGGGAGGAGGAGGGAAGGAGGGGAGGGAGGGGAGGGGAGGGGGAGGGGTGGGAGGGGGAGGGGAAGGGGGAGTGAGGAGGGGGGGAGAGAAAAAAATATGATCATGAACTGTTGCGAAAGAGCTGTGTAATGAATTCTAATTGGGCTATTTTTGCTACTCTCTCTCTCTCTCTCTCTCTCTCTCTCTCTCTCTCTCTCTCTCTCTCTCTCTCTCTCTCTCTCTCTCTCTATCTATCTATCTATCCATCTATCTATCTAATTCACTGTCCCACTGATAACAATGATAACCAGTTCGGGGATGGAGTGTTCATCTCGATGATTTTAAAATATCAAAAAAAATCAAACACCCTTGTCGGTGACGTAATTAAGCACAACACCACGAACGACCCTTTGAGTCTGTTACGTGAGCTTTCTGAGGGTCAGGTGGTTAAAGGTCAAGCTGTTTTACGTCAGGGTCGGGTCGTACTGCACAAGGGAGTCGTACCGTCGTGTTCAAGGGGTCGTGTTAGGAGAGTGGTAAGATAGGCATTTAACTAATACCCTTATAGCAATTTAACCAATACACTCATAACCATTTAACTAATACCCTTGAAGGCATTTAACTAATACCCTTATAGGCATTTAACTAATAGCCTTATGGTCATTTAACTAATACTCTTCTAACCATTCAACTAATACCCCTATAGCCATTTAACTAATACCCTTAAAGCCATTTAACTTATACCCTTAAAGCCATTGAACTAATACCCTTATAGCCATTTAACTAATACCCTTATAGCCATTTAACCAAAACCGTCATTGACCCCAATCAGTCACCATGTTCACCATCACCAACCAGCAGTTTCGTTGTTCTCGAGGTACGGTTGTTACATAACACACGACGGTAAACATGACACCCCAGCTCTCTCTCTCTCTCTCTCTCTCTCTCTCTCTCTCTCTCTCTCTCTGAGAGAGAGAGAGCTGGGCTCTCATTGGCCAGAAATTGCGCCAGGAACACGCCAACCAGCGAGCGCCAGAGGGTGATAAGCGGCAGGCAGTGCAGTCCGGCCAGATAACCTAAGATGGGATATCCAGACGGCCAAATAACGCCATAGCGACCTTGCATATATATATATATATATATATATATATATATATATATATATATATATATATATATATATATATATATATATATATATATATATAAATATATCTTTTCTTTCGAACTATTCGCCATTTCACGCGTTAGCGAGGTAGCGTTAAGAACAGAGGACTGGGCCTCTGAGGGAATATCCTCACCTAGCCCCCTTCTCTGTTCCTTCTTTTGGAAAATTAAAAAAAAAAAAAAACAAGAGGGGAGGATTTCCAGCCCCCCCGCTCCCTTCCCTTTTAGTCGCCTTCTACGACACGCAGGGAATACGTGGAGAGTATTCTTTCTCCCCTATCCCCAGGGAATATATATATATATATATATATATATATATATATATATATATATATATATATATATATTGCTCCTCTCGTGCAAGACTCACATTTCACGCCAAGATCTTCTCATTTAGAATAATACGAAAACCACATCTGGCACGGCTTAAGTATC
>NC_092286.1:8144543-8154543 GCF_036320965.1 Panulirus ornatus
CCATCATATATACGCCCTGGCCATCCCATCACATATACGCCCTGGCCATCCCATCATATATCATATAAGACTTTCGTAAAGTGATTCCTATATCTTGTCTTAGAATATTATTGCATGGGATCCCCCACCTGGACATAACCATATCCATAGTATGGCCACATATATATATATATATATATATATATATATATATATATATATATAAACCATATAAGATTCCTCACGTGTCTTGCACCTGGACTTCTCCAATTACTATAATTATACCAAATTACGTCTAATGACTCGTAAGAGGGGAAGTCATTACCCTCTCAACACTATAGGTTAAACGTAGTAGTAATTACTTTCGAACTAGGAGGCTGACGGGTGGGAGGGAAATGAAAGAACACGACACTCTATACCAGTTCGTCCATCTCTAATTTCTCTCTAATTCTCTCTCTCTCTCTCTCTCTCTCTCTCTCTCTCTCTCTCTCTCTCTCTCTCTCTCTCTCTCACGTTACGTTCCTAGCTCACAGACGGCTGCTTGTGGTGCTGTCGGAGAGAGAGAGAGAGAGAGAGAGAGAGAGAGAGAGAGAGAGAGAGAGAGAGAGAGAGAGAGTGTTAACGGTCCGTCACTTTCCCACAGCAAAACAACCAACCGAACTAGTAGTCATCATCATCCTTGACACACGTACGTAACGAGTGTAACGATCGATCATTTACGACCTGCTAACGATCATTTCTGAAAGGTAATTACCTTGTCATTAAGACGTGACTGTCTCAGGGGCTACAAGTGAGGATCGTTAGGCAAAGGGGTGAGGGGTGTGGGTGAAGGGGGGTGGGTGAGGTATGAGGTGGGAAAGGGGGAGGTGTGAGGTGGGAAAGGGGGTGGGGGTGAGGTGTGAGGTGGAAAAGGGCGGGGGGTGAGATGTGAAAGGGGGGTGAGGGGTGAGGTGGGAAAGGGGGTGGGTGGGGGGGGTGAGGGAGGGTGAGGTGAGGTGTGAGGTGGGAAAGGGGTGAGTGAGGGAGGGAGGAAGGGAGGGGAAGGCGGTAGCTCGTTTATCAACCTTGAAAAAAGACCTGAAAGGATTGTAGTCATTACACACACACACATACACACACACACACACAAAAGTATCGTATTTAACTTCAACTTTTCCTTTACCGATATATTAAACAAACTAAAATTTCCTTTACTTATACATATAGATTTCCTTCCCCAGCCTCTCTCTGGTAACACCTTATAAACAGCTGTGGTTAGAAATCTTTGATGAACACGCACCAGCAAGTATATTTGACCCAGAGAAAATATAAAAATTGTAGTCCTTAGACCACAATGTCACATCCTCTCTACATGACACAGGATCATTCTTCTGTCTCTCCTTGTTCGACGTCATAAAATCATCCCCTTGGCTTCACTTAAGCCAGATGTTCAAGATACGAGCATAATTAATTCATTCAAAAGAAGAAGACAATAGGAACATTTCCCTCGACCAGAACTTACACATTCCAAACCTTCTTTATAACAAGTCTGAATCATGTTTAACATTATCGAATCCCCTTGTGAAGGTTTCTGAGGGCGTGTGTAGTTATGTAGTTCATTTCTACCAATCACGTGACCTGTAACTACCAACAACACTTTACTACAGGCTGGTTAGTTGGCTGGCTGGCTGGTTGGATGGTTAGGCCCCAATCGACTTCCATGATTGATTAAGACCATCACAATCACAATCACCAATCGAAGATTATGAAAGTCTTCCTCAAGTGTTCAAGATAATTCCAAGATCACATATATAGCTTCCCTATATATATATATATATATATATATATATATATATATATATATATATATATATATATATATATATATTTTTTTTTTTTTTTTTTTTTTTTTTTTTTATACTTTGTCGCTGTCTCCCGCGTTTGCGAGGTAGCGCGAGGAAACAGACGAAAGAAATGGCCCAACCCCCATACACACGTACATACACACGTCCACACACGCAAATATACATACCTACACAGCTTTCCATGGTTTACCCCAGACGCTTCACATGCCTTGATTCAATCCACTGACAGCACGTCAACCCCTGTATACCACATCGCTCCAATTCACTCTATTCCTTGCCCTCCTTTCACCCTCCTGCATGTTCAGGCCCCGATCACACAAAATCTTTTTCACTCCATCTTTCCACCTCCAATTTGGTCTCCCTCTTCTCCTCGTTCCCTCCACCTCCGACACATATATCCTCTTGGTCAATCTTTCCTCACTCATTCTCTCCATGTGCCCAAACCATTTCAAAACACCCTCTTCTGCTCTCTCAACCACGCTCTTTTTATTTCCACACATCTCTCTTACCCTTACGTTACTTACTCGATCAAACCACCTCACACCACACATTGTCCTCAAACATCTCATTTCCAGCACATCCATCCTCCTGCGCACAACTCTATCCATAGCCCACGCCTCGCAACCATACAACATTGTTGGAACCACTATTCCTTCAAACATACCCATTTTTGCTTTCCGAGATAATGTTCTCGACTTCCACACATTTTTCAAGGCTCCCAAAATTTTCGCCCCCTCCCCCACCCTATGATCCACTTCCGCTTCCATGGTTTTTATCGAGGATGTAAGGCATGTGTACGTGTAGGAAGAGAGGAAAGTGATTGGTTCTCAGTGAATGTAGGTTTGCGGCAGGGGTGTGTGATGTCTCCATGGTTGTTTAATTTGTTTATGGATGGGGTTGTTAGGGAGGTAAATGCAAGAGTCCTGGAAAGAGGGGCAAGTATGAAGTCTGTTGGGGATGAGAGAGCTTGGGAAGTGAGTCAGTTGTTGTTCGCTGATGATACAGCGCTGGTGGCTGATTCATGTGAGAAACTGCAGAAGCTGGTGACTGAGTTTGGTAAAGTGTGTGGAAGAAGAAAGTTAAGAGTAAATGTGAATAAGAGCAAGGTTATTAGGTACAGTAGGGTTGAGGGTCAAGTCAATTGGGAGGTGAGTTTGAATGGAGAAAAACTGGAGGAAGTGAAGTGTTTTAGATATCTGGGAGTGGATCTGTCAGCGGATGGATATATATATATATATATATATATATATATACCCAAGCACAGTTAACAGCAATTCCTATTTATGAGTCCGCTAACTCTTTCAAATTCTGCTTCAGTTGATAACAGATGAATAACGAAATTCTTCCCCCAGTTTTAATTAACATTCTACGTGTTTAATTCCCGGGGGTGGAGACGGATGTGTGGCTACCGTGACGACCGCTGGCTGAAACAAAAGGATTAGTCTCGAGGTGTTTTGGCATTCGCGTGTTACCTCAACAATTTCCATTTGAAACTCACCCATTCAACTTTCCTCCCGGTCACCAGTATAGATTTCGCAGTGTTAGCTGTACTGGCGATCTCTCTCTCTCTCTCTGTCCCTCACCTCTGGTTCTCCTCCTCGCCCCCAGGGGATTGTGGCGAAACTTTTAGTCGTGGTTCTTGAAGTCTGTAAAGCCCTTGCTAAATAGTGTGTGTTGCTCACGCCCTTCCTTTGGTCTTTCTGCTTCTCTCTCTTCCCTTAGTTTCCTCTCTGTTGGTTCTACTGCAGTAGTCGTCGAAGGAGCGACGTGCCCCAACGTCTTATCCTATGAACAATAGTGTTCCTCAAGGTTTTGTCCTGTCGCCTACTCTATTCTTCTTCTTTTCTCTCTTGTACTTCTAACCCTGATCACGCAAGCGGATGATTCCTAATTTCAAATACTTCAACTCACTTTTTCTCCTCCTACTCCTCCTCCTCCTTCCTTTTTTTTAATACTCCTTCTCTTTCTCTCGTTCATATTTCCTCTCTCAATGTCAGACCAGATCAACACCTCAAGAGTCGGGAAGAAGTGACTCTCTCCTTTTCTTTTCTTTTTTTTCAATTCTAACGGCGTTAAAATGCAAATTTCTCTCTACATCTCTGTCTCAGAATCATTCGTCTTTGCCCTCTGTTCAATTTCTAAACTCCACGATTCATCCTTGGCATAAACACACTGGGCATGACCACATCCTCCACTCGGTTGTGGACACCACCACATAAAAAAAAATAACATCACGAGATCTGCTTCTCGAAATCGAGGACCGTTGTACAGGCGTTGAAAATTACATTCCTGGTGAGTAGGTTTCTCTCTCTCTCTCAATCGTACGAGTATTACTGATCACACCTCCGGGGTGGCTCATCCTCCAAGTCGGTATAAACTAGAGTGCGACTCGAAGTCCAGCAGTCTTATATACACTACCCCCCCAAGCCATCACCTCACTTCAACCAGCCACAATGATGGCAGCTCTGTTGGTGTTAAACAGGCCACTGTTGTAGCGAGTCTCTCTGCATCAAGTGTCCCCCCTGGCATCCCTGGGCAACCCTTCTCGGCAGCCGCTTCCCACAGTTTATGTGTGACGACCGACCACACGAGGATGGGCCGTTATGATGCCTCTTCTACCCTCGAAAATCTCAGTTGTGGACTCTCTCTCTCTCTCTCTCTCTCTCTCTCTCTCTCTCTCTCTCTCTCTCTCTCTCTCTCTCTCTCTCCTTCCTTCTCCCTTTAAGACTCGGATCTACAAAAACCAGCTGAGCCTTGATTAACTAGGGGGGGAAGGGGGGGGGGGGCGTCGACTGTATCCCTCACTCTGCAAGACCGGGGCGCCTGAGTGGACACTGAGAGCTCTTTAACTGTGTCGAGCCTTGACGCTCGACCAAGGATGAACCTTATCTTTCTTGTCTCTTCGAATGCAATTATGAAAACCTCCATTTTACTATCTATCTATCTATCTATATATATATATATATATATATATATATATATATATATATATATATATATTGGAAAGGATCACAATTTTACGTGTGACCAAGATATTCCTATAAGTTCACGGGGAAAATAAAACGTGATAAGTTCCCAAGCGCACTTTCATGTAATAATCACATCATCAGGGGAGACACAAGAAAGAAATATAACAGTCAGTTGATATACAACGAAGAGACGTAGCTAGGACGCCACTTGGTAAACATGTGATTGTCCAAGACAGACAACGAGCGTATCATAAACTTATTATGTGGACAAGAAGGTGAATTGTTTACAAATCTTATCAACAATAAAGTTATCCAATATTAGTGAAGGTTTATACAAATTAGGTAACTTTATTGTTGACAAGATTTGTAAACAATTCACCTTCTTGTCCACATGATAAGTTTATGATACGCTCGTTGTCTGTCTTGGACAATCGCAAGTTTACCAAGTGGCGTCCTAGCTACGTCTCTTCGATGTATATCAAATGACTGTTATATTTCTCTCTTGTGTTTCCCCTGATGATGTGATTGTGACACGAAAGTGCACTTGGGAACTTATCGTGTTTCATTTTCCCCGTGGACCCATAGGAGTATACTTGATCACACGTAAAATTGTGATCCTTTCCAACACGCGTTACACCTGTGTTACAGCAGCTAGCATAACAGCTTTGTCACAACCTGCAGGTACGAAGAGTTTGACGTGCCAGTGAGTCACTTAACTACCCACATCACCAGTTTCCCCCGTTCAGAACCGTAGCGTAAATCTACGGCGTGTGGAATGAGCAATTTACATGCATATTTCGCCCTCTCTCTCTCTCTCTCTCTCTCTCTCTCTCTCTCTCTCTCTCTCTCTCTCTCTCTCTATCTCTCTCTCTCTCTCTATCTCTCTCCTGTGATTTACACGATCAAACGCATTGTCTACCGGGCCCCCCGCGCACTGAACGAATCTCTCTCTCTCTCTCTCTCTCTCTCTCTCTCTCTCTCTCTCTCTCTCTCTCTCTCTCTCTCTCTCTCTCCACAACGAAGCCATCTGTTTCGACAACAACAGCCCAGCCCCTTCCCCTCATCCTCCTCCTCCTCCTCCTCTCCCCTCCCCCCTTCACCACTCTGTGGAAACTCGAACTCGGTGTCCACAAAATACGCAGTGGTTTACGCAGTGGCAGTGGTCTATGCAGTGGTAGTACCAGCTTCATTTTCCCTGCGCCATTCAGTGGGGCTTTTTCCCAGTGCCGTTTTCTCTCTCTTTTTCTCTCCTCCTCCCCCCTTAGTGGCGTGTTTCTCTCTCTCTCTCTCTCTCTCTCTCTCTCTCTCTCTCTCTCTCTCTCTCTCTCTCTCTCTCTCTCTCTCCGTCCTGCAATCTCCATTATTCATTCTAATATATCCTTTTTTTCCTCCCACCCCTTTCCTAATATCTGCATATTCCTTTCTCCTTATTCTTCTTATTATTTTCTCCCCCTATTCCTCCACTTCACATTATTTCGCCCAGGATGATTTCCCCTGTTCTAATCTTCCTCCAATTTTTTTCCCCGTCAGTTCGTATGTGCGGGAATCATCCCAAGCTATTTATTTTCTTCCTTATTTCACACACATTTTTTTTTCCCCCTCTCACTCATATGCATATATTACCACCCCCCAGAGCAGTGTTACCATCTCGAGAGCATATATCTTGCCCCCCCCCACATGGCTCTTATACCTCCTGGTCGTCCTCATCCTCCTCCAACAGTGTTGCCACGCTGGGCATCATTAGTGTATGATGCAAGTCTCTCCTTATTTATGATCTTCAATTACCTCCTCAGGATCTCCAACCTCCCCCAACCCTCCAACCTCCCCCAACCCCCCAACCTTAACCCCTTGCATGGCTCAATCTTCCATTATCTTTCCGACGGGTTCCTTATTTTCTTTTCCCCTCTCTCTCTCTCTCTCTCTCTCTCTCTCTCTCTCTCTCTCTCTCTCTCTCTCTCTCTCTCTCTCTCTCTCTCTCGTCCGTTCAGCCTTTCATACATCTTACCGTTAATTCCTTCCTTGTTCCAGTCTTTCGCAAGGAGCGACTTTATCCTTCCCATGCAGTCATGGGTTAGCACACACACACACACACACACACACACACACACACACACACACACACCCACACACAGTCCTTACACATCTTACGTCTCCTCTTACATGCTCCTCACTCCTCACAAACACACAATGAACTGTTGTCTATCTATCTACTTTACACACAGACACACACACACACACACACACACACACAGTCCTTACACATCTTACGTCTCCTCTAACATGCTCCTCACTCCTCACAAACACACAATGAACCGTTGTCTATCTATCTACTTTACACACACACACACACACACACAGTCCTTACACATCTTACGTCTCCTCTAACATGCTCCTCACTCCTCACAAACACACAATGAACCGTTGTCTATCTATCTACTTTACACACACACACACACACACAAGATGGGGGCCACACGAGTGTACAACTCCCTCCCTGTACAGTTACAAGTGTTGAGGCCTTACGGGGTATACAACTCCCTCCCCGTACAATGGAAATTAGTAATAATAAACATGTAACTACACTTTAGCCACACGGCAGGGCTGTCCGTAGTCAGTGATAGATAAATATCAAGACCCAATAGACCAGAAGTCAGATCTGGTCAATAAAAAAAAGGAAACAAAAAAAAAAACTTAAAAAACAAAGGACGTGTATCCCTCCCTGCGTGTCAAGGGCCGTGGGGCCTTAATTAAAGCCTTGCTGATTAAATGATAAAACACGAACGAGTTTACATTCTTCAAATATGACGAGTCTTTCATTATTTCTATATTGTTAACGTTGGTCGAGGTCTTAGCAACCAGTTCCTGGGAGATGGTTGGCGTTACTCTCCTGTTTCCACCTCAGCTAATTAGGAAGTTACGATACTGTTGCAGTCCTCCAACAGATGACCTGGTCATAGACCATCAGGTCTTGTGTTAGCTGTCCTTCCCATGTACTGTCCTCCAGCAGATAACCTGGTCATAGACCATCAGGTCTTGTGTTAGCTGTCCTTCCCATGTACTGTCCTCCAGCAGATAACCTGGTCATAGACCATCAGGTCTTGTGTTATCTGTCCTTCCCATGTACTGTCCTCCAGCAGATTACCTGGTCATAGACCATCAGGTCTTGTGTTATCTGTCCTTCCCATGTACTGTCCTCCAGCAGATAACCTGGTCATAGACCATCAGGTCTTGTGTTATCTGTCCTTCCCATGTACTGTCCTCCAGCAGATAACCTGGTCATAGACCATCAGGTCTTGTGTTATCTGTCCTTCCCATGTACTGTCCTCCAGCAGATAACCTCGTCATAGACCATCACACTGGCTTTCCAACGTACATGCCCTGAACTCCTTAACTGAGGCAGGAAGGAAGGAGTGGAGTCCTACACACGCCCGGCATCCACCAATACGGAGAGAGGGAGACATCCTCAGGGCACCACTCTATCCCCCACGTCCATTCCTCTTCTTTGTCCACACTCATTCTCTCCACCTTCAACACACCATCTATCTCTTCCCGTCCCTCCAAACCCCCTCCTACCTATCCTCCACCATCATCATTCCATCATACCCTCCCTCTTCACTCCTCAACACATCATTTATCTCTTCCCGTCCCTCCAAAACCCCCTCCGACCTATCCTCCACCATCATCATTTCATCATACCCTCCCTCTTCACTCCTCCTATCCTCCGTCCATGTTCGTCCCCCATCCCCTCCCAACTCCTCTATCCTCCTACCTCAGCCCACTGTGAACAAGCCTTGATCGCCACCGGATTATCAAGAAAGCCACTCAGGTACTCTCATGAAGAGGAAAATTTATATCTGAGGGTACACGATGGGCGTAATACAGGAGGAGGAGGAGGAGGAGGGTGACGAGGAGGATGAAGAGGAGGGGAGAGTTATGAGAAGGAGGAGGAGGAGGAGGATGAAGAGGAGGGGAGAGTTTTGAGAAGGAGGAGGAGGAGGAGGATGAAGAGGAGGGGAGAGTTAAGAGATGGACGAGGAGGAGAGAACCTTCAACATGTCCAATGGAACGGAGCGAGGAGAGAGGCGGCAGTGAAGAGTAGAGAGAGAGAGAGAGAGAGAGAGAGAGAGAGAGAGAGAGAGAGAGAGAGAGAGAGAGAGAGAGAGAGAATAAGAGAGAGAGAGATACAAAGGGATGGGATACAGGCAGGGGAGCACAGAGCTCGAAGCAGTCAGGGGAGCCGCCCTCAGAGGACCTGCTGCCAGGGGCGCTGAAGGCGGTCTTAAGCTCCCCTAAGCTGGGGTATCAGCAGGGGGGAGGGGGGGAGTACTGGGGGAACGTCGTCCTCGTAAACGTGGTGTGGTAACAGGTACGTAGTAGCGGGAGGGGGTCGCCCTCCACATGCTGGGAGAGGTCGTCCTCCACATGCTGTGGCAGTGGGTATGGAGTGGCGGGGACGTGGAGTCGTCCTCCTCCGGATGTTGTGGCAACGGCAAAGGGTGCGGGAGAGACCAGAAAGCGGGCAGCCCACTCACCTTATGGAGAGAGAGAGAGAGAGAGAGAGAGAGAGAGAGAGAGAGAGAGAGAGAGAGAGAGAGAGAGAGAGAGAGGAAAAAGATGGGGGGAAAATGAACTGGAAGAGCCACTTCCACAATCAGCCTTGACGGTACTGTACACAACACCCGGAAAACTTAGTTTTGTTCTCGGTCTGTCCTTCGTTCACCGTGGCAAAACGACTCCGTGAAACATTATGGATAAAGACGAAGAAAAAAAAAAAGAAAAGGAAAAGAGAGAGAATTTTTTGCGAGGTTCAAGCGTTACCGTCAGCGATCGGTGGCCTTTTACGCACACCCATCGTTCAAGCGGCACAAGACTTGCCGAAGGAGGGAAAGAGTTTATAGAAGAGCGAGTGTGTGTGTGTGTGTGTGTGTGTGTGTGTGTGTGTGTACGTAAGTTTCACAGCAACTTGAGACGACATCTAGGGAGGGAGACATTTCTTTTTTTTCAAGTTGTGGGAAATGAGGGGGAAGAAGGGGGAGGGGGAAGGGTTAGGGGAGGGAGAGGGAGGGGAAAGGATTTAATCCTATCTCGCGGAACACACACACACACACACACACACCCCCAGAGGGACCAAACTTGGTGACAGGCGATCAAATATGGAACGTTCACCCCCGAACGGTACAATGTACCCCATACGGTACACTCACACGC
>NC_092286.1:8157043-8182043 GCF_036320965.1 Panulirus ornatus
CTCCTCCCCCTCAATCATCCTGACCTCCTCCCCCTCAATCATCCTGACCTCCTCCCTCCCCCCCTCAATCATCATGACCTCCTCCTCCCCCCCCCTCAATCATCATGACCTCCTCCTCCTCCCCCTAAATCAATCTGACCTCCTCCCTCCCCCCTCAATCATCCTGACCTCCTCCTCCCCCTCAATCATCCTGACCTCCTCCCTCCCCCCCTCAATCATCCTGACCTCCTCCTCCCCCTCAATCATCCTGACCTCCTCCTCCCCCTCAATCATCCTGACCTCCTCCCCCTCAATCATCCTGACCTCCTCCTCCCCCTCAATCATCCTGACCTCCTCCCTCCCCCTCAATCATCCTGACCTCCTACCTCCCCCTCAATCATCCTGACCTCCTCCCTCCCCCTCAATCATCCTGACCTCCTCCCCCTCCTCCCCCCCCCCTCAATCATCATGACCTCCCCCGGTGTCATCTCAAGAGATAAGGATTCTTCTTTCCACCACGGTTCTCTAAGGCGTCCTCCATTCTCGGGACACTCTCACAAAGGATGGGTCAATCCTTCGTCCACAGGGCAAGCTTGGTGAGGGGGAAAGAAAGGTTGGGGGGGTGGTTGGTGGGGTGGTTTGGCCATGACCCTTCAACACCCCTCCTCCCCCACATTCATAGCACTGGTTGGGGGTCACTTCGGGGGGAAAGGGGACGGGGGAGGAGGGAATTCTATATTTCCACAATAGATAAAAACACATAGATCCTGCCAATGGAGTCTGTAACTCACGAAAACTAGGATCAAAAGGTCCCCAGGCAGAGGTGTAACTGTGGCACAGAGATTGTAACTGCGGTACAGAGAAGACGCCAATACAGTCTAGGGTTGTTACCTTACGCTATGGTACAGAGACAACAGTGGGTACCTGAAGTATGTTACTGTCAGCCACTACGAAACGTTCCTGTGACCCATCTATCGTCTCTCCATATCTCAAGCTTTCGTTTCGGATCCTATTTGAAACCTCTTAAGAAAACCCTTGGATTTCCTTTAAGCCTCAAGGTTGAAGGTTCGACCGACTATTTTCTGATTCAAAAAACCAAAAAGTTTTTACATATTTTTTTCCCCTCACTCCAACTTGGATTACACAGAAAATCATTCCTCCATTTTTTTTTTTTTTTTTTTTGATCACTAAGTGGAGAGTCAAATTTTTTTTTTTTTTTCATCTCCAGTTGCCACCGAGGCGTGGTCTCATAACCTCTGACCCACAAAATCAGTTGGGGTGGAAGGGAGGGAGGGAGAAAGGGAGGGAGGGATGGAAGGAAGGAAGGAAGGCGTGGGGCGTGGGGCGTGGGCGTGCGAGACTATGTCAACTTCCATTCTCACGTGGGCGTCTTGGGAACAGAGGATTTCTTTGGAAACCAAATTTTTCTTTTCCCCTTGACCTTCAACTTTAACCACTACCCACCCTCCCCCTCCCCTCCCCTCCCCCTTCCCGACCACCTCTCCTCCCCCCTCCCCCAGCTCTGATCCCACCCCACCCCACACCCCCCACACACAGCTTCCCCCCCCCCCCCTATTCAAGAAAGCCCGGATGAAGTTCACTGACCTCTTGACTATGCCTCAGGTCACTGGGCTGACCTTAGACTGTACCTCAGATTAGTATGCTGTGACCTCAGACTATATCGTGACCTATGACCTGTGACCTGGTCACATCATGTCACTGTAGTAAACAAGCACCGACAGAGGACATTTACAGGAAAGAGAACGTAAAAGACTAGAAAGATTTACCGTAAAAAAACTCTCAGAGAATAACACTGACATACATACATACATACATACATACATACATACATACATACATATATACATATACGTACATGCATACACATACATACATACATATACATACATACATACTACATACATACATAAAATATATACATACATACATACATACATATACATACATACATGTGTGTGTGTGTGTGTGTGTGTGTGTGTGTGTGTGTGTGTGTGTGTGTGTGTGTGTGTGTCTGTCTGTCTATACACATATCCCTGACACGGCGTTAGCAACTTAGATCCATCACCACAATGCATGTGGCCTCATTTCTGGTACGTAGTTCCATTAATTACCCCGACCTGTGAGGTGATATTAATTAGCAAAGTGGAGTGTTGTGTGTGTGTGTGTGTGTGTGTGTGTGTGTGTGTGTGTGTGTGGCCAAAGGCCGCTCTACCTGGCTAAGTGTTCGCTGTGTACTGCTACTGTACTTGACTTCCGCCTCTCAACCCCTAACCCCCCCTCACCCTCACCCCACCCCAGCTACATGACTCTGTTGTTTACGTGACTCCCTCCCCTGTTTACGTGACTCCCTCCCCTGTTTACGTGACTCCCTCCACTGTTTACGTGACTCCCTCCCCTGTTTACGTGACTCCCTCCCCTGTTTACGTGACTCCCTCCCCTGTTTACGTGACTCCCTCCCCTGTTTACGTGACTCCCTCCCCTGTTTGCCCAAACCACTGTTTATATGACACGTTCGTCTCTGTCTCACATAACCCATTCTGTTGATCATCATTAGCACCAACGCGTCCATCTCTTTTAACCCACTTTCACACACCCACCTTGTCACTTTACTGCATATGCTCTCTCTCTCTCTCTCTCTCTCTCTCTCTCTCTCTCTCTCTCTCTCTCTCTCTCTCTCTCTCTCTCTCTCTCACACACACACACACACACACACACACACGCATACGCTTCTACACCCCTGTCACACACGGACCCCTATCCCACCCTCACACACCCCTGTCACACACACACACCCTCTTACCTTGTCACACACACATATCTCACTCACATCCACCCCACCCCTTGTTACACCCCAACACCTCTCCTTTCGCAACCGACATCCACCCACCACACTTCCCAGGAAGGGGAAGGGGAGGAGGAGTGGGAAGGGGAGGAGGGGGGAAGGGGATGAGGGGGAAGGGGAGGAGTGGGAAGGGGAGGAGTGGGAAGGAGAGGAGTGGGATGGGGAGGAGTGGGAAGGAGAGGAGTGGGGTTGTGGGCTGTCATGGTGTGGCAACCGGCGTAACACATCTGCTCACAAGCACTGAGCGAGTGTAGCCACCCCACCCCCCTTGTGGTGACGATCGAGGCGCCCTTAGCGCTCTCTCTCTCTCTCTCTCTCTCTCTCTCTCTCTCTCTCTCTCTCTCTCTCTGTCTCTCTCTCTCTCTCTCTCTCTCTCTCTCTCTCCCGCTGGCCCCAGTCGATGACAGACAACACTTGTTCAATTTCCCGGGTCCGATCTAGGAGTGGAGGGGAGAGTACGTGGAGGTGGGGTGTGGGGAGAGGGAGGGTCTGGGGAGAGAGACAGTCACGGGAAGGGGAGGATACGAGAGAAAGGGAAGGGAGAGTACAAAAGGAAGGGAGAGAAACGAGAAGGGGAGGACGTGGGTGGAAATAGGCAGGAGACTCCATTACTTCACGAGGGACTTACGATGCGATCTTGCTAAATGACTGGGTCACCAGAGGAACAGAATAGAATTAAAAAGACAAATGGAGGAATAACAAAAAAAAAACAAGAAACAAGATAGAGAAAAAAAGTGAAAAAAGAAGAGGAGACGAGCTAGAACAACCAGAAGGCAAAAGCAAAGACGACTGGGAGCCAGGGAGTGGAGTTAAGACGGCCCTCTGGTGTACCCTACGTATGACACACACACACACACACACACACACACACACACACACAACGATATAAAACTCCTCTTTTCACGGACCATGTAAACTAGATCTGCAACCACATTCCCCTTTTGGCAAGACGAGGACGACCATCGCTATCAAGTCAAACGACCAAGGCGGGGCGAGGAGTGGCGGGGCGGGGCGGGGCGGGGGCTGGGCGGGGCGGGGCGGAGGAGGAAAGGGGGGGGATTGTATATGAATGTCGAGGATACGATCGTGTGTGTCTCTCTCTCTCCCAGGGCACAGCGGTACACCTCACGACCTTACATGGCCTTTCTTAAAGTACACCACACGACCTTTAAATGAAGTAATGGTATACCCTTAAATAGACACACACACACACACACACACACACACACACACACACAGACTATATATATATATATATATATATATATTTCACATGACAGGTGATGGTAATTCACAGTGCCAACTGGAGAGTACCAAAAAAAGATTGCCACTAGCGAGGGAGTTTGAAAAAAATATAGGGCAGATAAGAGAGTATAAATATAAGGAGGTAGATAAGGGAGCATAAATATACGGAGGCAGATAAGGGAGCATAAATATAAGGCGAAAGATAAGGATGAATGCACATAAGGTACAAAGTTTTAGGTCGTGTATAATGTATTCGAGAAGGACACAGTAGAAGGTACAGTGGAATGGAATGAATAGTACGTGCACGAAGATACGACCTCATCAAACGCGACGGTACGACCCTTTCAAGCGCGACGGCACGACGCTTTCAAACGCGACGGTACGACCCTTTCCAGCGCAACGGTACGACGCTTTCAAACGCAACGGCACGACCCATTCAAGCGCGACTGTATGACCCTTTCCAGCGGGACGGTACGACCCCTTGGCTATGATGGGCTGGCGTACGAACGACCTGGCGCTTATTAGTCAAGTCGTACGTTGAGCCGTGACGCGCAGAGGGTCGTCCTGTGGTTGCTCAGAGGGAGGGTCGTCCACTGGTTGCTTAGAAGGTCGTACCGTGGTACTTAGAAGGTCGTGCCGTGGTATTCAAAGGGTTGTACTGTGGTTGCTCGGAGGGTCGTACCGTCGGTGCTGGTTCCAGCTTACGCCAGCAATCATAACAAACCAACTTACGGTACAGGTATACAGAGAGACAGGGATATAATCGGGGAGACAGAGAGATATACAGAGAGACAGGGAGATAATCGGGGAGACAGAGAGATATACAGAGAGACAGGGAGATATACAGAGAGACAGGGAGATAACAAAGGACAGAGAGACAGGGAGATAGTAAAGGACAGAGAGACAGGGAGATAATAAAGGACAGAGAGACAGGGAGATAACAAAGGACAGAGGGAGAATAATAGCAGCAACAGAGGGAGTGATCATTGTCAAGGGAGAGAGGGTGATAAATAGGGAGTCTCAGGTACCATATGAACCCCAACGCCTCCCTTTCCTCCCCACCTTCAACTTCCTCCTTCCCCATCCCTCATCTTAGCCCCACTAACCCTAGTCCATAACCAGGCCCCTCTACCCCAGGCGCCCCGGCCCCTACCCGCAGGCCTAAGCCTAGCCCCCATCCCGAGCTCTACCCCACCCAAACCTTACCCCAGACAGACCCCCACACAGACCCCAGCACAAACAATCTTGCCCATCACACGTATACAAGAAGATGGCCACCTTGATATGCCTCCTTCCCCCACTCCACCACTATCGCGTCTCTCTCCGTCACAGGGTGACAACCGCCCGCCACAAATCCTTTAGAAAGGGGGCGATTCTCCCCTTGGTCGAGACGTACGATTCTGGTTCTTACGTGACCCCGTGTGGCGTGTGGCTCTGTTTTTCCCCCCTAAAGGGTGTTCAAATTACCGAAGGTGGCTCTTGGTTCCCAGGATGGGTTGTATGGAGTTGGTGGAGAGAGAGCGTCCGGTGAGGCTGGGGACGTAGGTGATGGTTGGAGGAGTGGTGGAGAGTGGTGGTGAGGGGGAAGGAGGGAGGAGGATTGGTGGAGACGCCTGGAGTAGTGGTGGTGGTGGTGGTGGAGGGTGGTGGTGAGCAGGACAGGTGGTGATGGCTGGAGTAGTAGTGGTGGAGATTGGTGGAGGGTGGTGGTGGGGATTGGTGGCCGACGCCTAGACTAGTGGTGGAGGAGTGGTGGTGGAGGAGTGGTGGTGGAGGAGTGGGGACTGGGATGGGTGTGGTGCTGGGGAGGCACAGTGGTAAAATGGGGAGCTATGGTCATAATGACGAAGAGCAATAAGGGTGATGACATAGTTTTGTGGTGTTGTTGGTGTTGGAGTTGTGGTACATTATGGCGGGTTGTGGATGCAGTGGTTGTGGTACATTATGGCGGGTTGTGGATGCAGTGGTTGTGGTACATTATGGCGGGTTGTGGATGCAGTGGTTGTGGTACATTATGGCGGGTTGTGGATGCAGTGGTTGTGGTACATTATGGCGGGTTGTGGATGCAGTGGTTGTGGTACATTATGGCGGGTTGTGGATGCAGTGGTTGTGGTGGATCTTCGATATTCTTCCGGGGATGGAACTGTGAGAACCCGTGACTGACCACAGTGGGGCAGTGGAAGGCCCCAAGAAGGATCAACTGTGGATGTCTATCATCAACCCTATGGTTCTCGCCTCTTGGACCGCGAGCCAGTGCCTACACACACACACACACACACACACACACCACTCCCTCCCTCCCTATCCCTCTTCTCTCTCTCTCTCTCTCTCTCTCTCTCTCTCTCTCTCTCTCTCTCTCTCTCTGCTCTGAGCTAAGGTACCTTAAAACTTTAAACCTACCCCTCAACAGACACTAAACCTTTAAATCAATCAGAGTATAAACCACGAAAGCCTATGAGCGAGTCTTATAACCTTAACCATGTCTTCACGACGATGCTCAATCCTTACCATCACTTCTTTCACTCTTCTTTCTTCCCGGGATCAGACTTGCATTTCCGTCTGCTACCATCACAGGGAGACAGGGAGGGGTGTGGTGTCAGTGCCAGGCTTTCAGGTGGCAGAAAATGATGCGGTAAAATTCATGAAATCTATCGAAATCTATCGAGGGCGGATGATATCAATCGAAGGGGGGGTCAGGATGAATTCAGCTGGGGGGGGGGTCGGGATTTATATCGAGGGGGGGGGGTGTCCCGGGTTCGAACCCCGAATCTTTATGAGAATAATGCTGCTCCCCCCCAACCCAGCCCCAGCCCCCCTTTTACCCCGACTGAAACTACAATAGCTGCATTCTTAACCCCTTTTTGAGTACGAAGGTACGACCCTTGTACGACCCCTTGAGCCCAACGGTACGACTTTTAAGGTAGTGTGTCCTGTGGTCTTTCACTTGACCCCTTTAGGGTCAGGTCAAAGGTAGGTCAAAGGTAACATACCTAGGGGTGCTAACGTGCAGGGTCAAAGGTCAAAGCCAACATGTCCAGGGTGGTAATGGGGTCAAAAGGAGATCAAATCCGTTGAGCAGCATTATCAAACGTTAATCATTTTCTTTGTATCTAATCTACGAAAAAAAAAAAAACATTAATGCTTTTTGTACCTTATCTTCGTTCACCATCATATAGAAATAAACCATCTTTTTTTGTGTTTGTTTTCTACATTTGCATCGTTTTCTAATTCATTTCCAATCTGTTCTAATTTCAATCTGACTCTCTAATTTCATCTCTTAAAAATAACATTTACTCTCATCCAACAAACGCGAGCGAGTGTGCGAAGGAATATTTTTTTCTTTCCTTTTCTCTCATTTCACGTTGATTTTTCCCAGTTCTCTTAATTACCTCTCTTTATCGTTAGCTTTCTACTGAAACTTCATTCGTTCTTTCCTTTAACCTTTATCCATCTGACTTCACTCTTCTTATCTTCTGTTTGCTTATCTTTTTTGCATATAGCGTATCATCTTTTCTTCTGTTTGCTTATCTCTTTGCATATATTGTATCATCTTTTCACCATCTTTAATAAAGTCATGTATCAAAATGGCCGTTATTACATACATCTATCATATATTATTCATCATTTACCCTCAACATCTACTTATTTATGCATTCTCCATCATTCAACCTCTATATTCACTTTATCATACATTTTTTCATCCTTTAAACCCCCTGTCCTACTCATCATTATACACAATTATTCATATCTTTCTCATCTTTCCTTATCGCAATTCATTCTCCATCTCGTGTCTTAAAAATTCGTTTATCCCATTCCTTCCTTATTCATTCATTATCACATTTCTTATAGTCCTCGTTCGAGTTTTATAACTCAAATCAGCTGCCACAAGTATATTCCATGTAGACATCAATACATTCTTTTTTCTCTCTTTCTGTAATTTTCATTTATCTAATTTGAATCAAACGCGAGTGTGGGATTTACCTCTCCAATCAAAAGCTATTACAGGGGAGTTAAGAGAATTATCTCACCCATTACAACCCATTACAGAAGCGTTTAAGATCTACCCCCTCCCATTACCACCCATTACAGGGTAGCCTGAAATTCACCCCTCCCATTACAACCCATTACAAGGGAGTTTAAGATCTACCCCTCCCATTACCACCCATTAAAAGGGAGCTTAAGATCTACCCCTCCCATTACCACCCATTACAAGGGAGCTTAAGATTTACCCCTCCCATTACCACCCATTACAAGGGAGCTTAAGATCTACCCCTCCCATTACAACCCATTACAAGGGAGTTTAAGATCTACCCCTCCCATTACCACCCATTACAAGGAAGCTTAAGATCTACCCCTCCCATTACAACCCATTACAAGGGAGTTTAAGATCTACCCCTCCCATTACCACCCATTACAAGGGAGCTTAAGATTTACCCCTCCCATTACCACCCATTACAGGGGAACTTGACCTTCATCCCCCCCACCCCAAACCCCCCATTATAACCTATACGTGGAGCCTGTGGGATCTACAACCTCACTTCGACATACAAGTCTCGATAAATACATCTGGGCAGCGATGCACCCGCCCCACAATTTTCTTTTTCCCTCCACCTTACCTTACCTGGCCCTAACGGACTACCTACCTACGTCCGGGGGTATTCCCGGCACGGAGAGTGTGTAACCTGCACGTCCAACCGTAAATCTCTCTCCCAGAAATACATGCAATAGTTTACCGGGAGAGAGAGAGAGAGAGAGAGAGAGAGAGAGAGAGAGAGAGAGAGAGAGAGAGAGAGAGAGAGAAACCCGGATTTACAGAAGCAATATTGGTCCCAGGGAAACGCAGTCACTCAGTCGAAATAATCATCATTGGATTGTGATAAGCAGTCGATTACAAAAAAAAATATATAAGGACATATATATATATATATATATATATATATATATATATATATATATATATATATATATATATATATATATATAATCTGTCCCCTTTTTCATATTAGTCTCTGCAAACAGTTTGTCTTGTATTACAATAAGAATGATAATTTCAGATACGAATCGACGTCGTTCCTTTCCAGACCCCTATCTTCTCTCTCTCTCTCTCTCTCTCTCTCTCTCTCTCTCTCTCTCTCTCTCTCTCTCTCTCTCTCTCTCTCTCACACACACACACACACACTACGGCTGAAACCTACAGAGAGCCAAGAGATGTGGACATTTCGCGACAAAGACAAAAAGAAAAAAAAATATAGCAGTCAAAGATTCGAGAGTGATCCTTCAATGAAATGTTTGACAGAATATGGAGAACGGATGGAGAACATCATCCAGCCTCGTGATGAACAAGGGGGAACAAATGAACAATTGCGACGCGGGAGACACAGAACACACGGGTGACTTGCGTTCTCTCCGAACCTACACATGGAAACGTGAACCCTGCTGCTGTATCATTCGATCCCCCATCAACACAAGGACCCATTAATATACACTACACAGAAATCAGGAAACACTTCACAGAGGGAAAAACCAAGAGAACTGAATCCTTTTTGATACTAAGTGAGTTTAAGAAGAAGGTAAAAAAAAGAACTCTAAATCTACAGCCAAGAAAGAAAGAAGAAGAGGAGGAGGAGGAGATAGACAGATATACGAGACTGACCAACGTAAGTCAAGGGCAGCAGAAGCGCCAACCTCAGCTTTAAAAAGCGACCCAACAAGGAAGCTGTACAGTAATTAAGTTTCCCAATAGTAATGATGATAATAACTCAGAACAGACCACGAAGACTCGAGACATACAAATACTCACAAGACCCCAGCCAGAGATCAGTATGGAAATATATATATATATATATATATATATATATATATATATATATATATATATATATATATATATATATATATATATATATATACATATATTCCCATGAGTCCACGGGGAAGATGAAACACGATAAGTTCCCAAGTGCACTTTCGTGTCATAATCACATCATGAGGGAAGACACAAGAAAGAAATATAAGTCAGCTGATAAAAACGAAGAGACGTAGCTAGGACGCCATTTGGTAAACTAGCGATTATATATATATATATATATATATATATATATATATATATATATATATAATTCTTTTTTCCAATGTACTGTTTAAGTGAAATACGAAATCGCGTGGGTTGCCTGACGAACACATAGAGGCATTACAAAAGAAGTCTCGACAATTGGTTAAAAGCAGTTCCAGATGAACCCGAGGACTGACAATCACACACAATGTGGAGGTGGGCGGCCAGCCCAGCCCAGCCCAGCCTAGACCAGCCCAGACCAGTCCAGCCCAGGCAGAAGAAGAGAAAGAACAAAAAAACACACATTGCATTGTTAATCACCCGGGGGCGGGGGGAAGGGGAGGAGGGGGGTGTATATGAGGTGAGTTTCGACGCGCCAGCCAAGCCTTAAACGACAGAGTCGCGTCGTGGGTGGATATATATACGTCGGTGGATCTCTCTCTCTCTCTCTCTCTCTCTCTCTCTCTCTCTCTCTCTCTCTTGGGAGAGAGAGAGAGAGAGAGACTATCCCACCACAGATGACCCGTCGAAGCTCTGGGGATGATCAGGTCCTTACTAATATAGTCGACAAAGCGGCAGGAGAGAGAGAGAGAGAGAGAGAGAGAGAGAGAGAGAGAGAGGCAGCAATGCAGAAACTCTCTTCTCTCTCTCTCTCTCTCTCTCTCTCTCTCTCTCTCTCTCTCTCTCTCTCTCTCTCTCCACCGCCACTCTCCCTCCCTCGCTCCGGCTCTGAGAGAGAGAGAGAGAGAGAGAGAGAGAGAGAGAGAGAGAGAAAGTAAGAGAGAGCCAGCATATTAGAGTGGGATCGACCAGTGTTAAGACAGCAGAACTTGAAGCTGCCGTGCCCGCACCCGCCTTCCAAAACCAGCCACTCCCCTCCCTCTTCCTCTCTCTCTCTCACTCTCACTCCTCCTCCTACTACCTCCTCCTCCTCCTCCTCCTGCAGCAGCAGCAGCAGCCCCACCGTCTCTCTCTCTCTCTCTCTCTCTCTCTCTATATATATATATATATATATATATATATATATATATATATATATATATATATATATATATATATCTTTCGTCCTCCTCCTCTTCCTCCTCCTGGCCCCCTAACCCTCCTCTCTCTCTCTCTCTCTCTCTCTCTCTCTCTCTCTCTCTCTCTCTCTCTCTCTCTCTCTCTCTCTCTCTGTGCCCCATATTGGTCCCGGTCTTTTGTTCCCCCCCCCCTCCCTCCGTGCAAGAGACGCGTGACGTGGTAGGTAAGGTTGCTTTAGATCAGTTCGGCAATATCTGTGGTCATATGGGGTAGTAGTAGTAGTAGTAGCAGACCCTCCAGCCCAGGCCCCCGGGGGTACACACACACACGTCTCCTACGAGCGTTTTTTTTAACGTGATTTCTTTCGCCTTCTTAGGATGGTCGTTCATCTAGGATGGCCTCTTAAGAAAGGGTGTTGGGTTAGACGGGTTGGCTATAACAAAGGTCTTGGGTTAGAAGTGTCTTCTAAATGGCCTTGGTGTTAGAACTATCTTCTAAATGGCCTTGGGACAGAGCTATCTTCTAAATGGCCTTGTGACAGACCTATACTCTAAATGGGCTTGGGTTAGAACTGTCTTCTAAATGGCCGTGGGTTAGAACTATCTTCTAAATGGCCTTGTGACAGACCTATACTCTAAATGGCCTTGGGTTAGAACTATCCTCTAAATGGCCTTGGGATATACCTATCTTCTAAATTGCCTTGGTGTTAGAACTATCTTCTAAATGGCCTTGGGACAGAGCTATCTTCTAAATAGCCTTTTGTAAGACCTATCTTCTAAATGGCCCTGTGTAAGACCCATCTTCTAAATGGCCCTGTGTAAGACCCATCTTCTAAATGGCCCTGCGTAGGACCCATCATCTAAATGGCCTTGGGTCGGTACAGTGAGTCAGCTGCATCTGTGGTAGTCTCTCTCTCTCTCTCTCATCACCTGTGCTGCCATCTGATGGCCGGAGCTGGATTATGGCGGCAGAGATGGGGTCATTTCCAGCATGTAATCATGGAAGGGTACGATGAGAGGTTACGGTCATGAGGTGGGGAGAGAGAGGCAGGCAGCAGAGGGAGGAGGAGGAGGGCGTGAGGTGGGGAGAGGCGGAGGGAGGAGGAGGAGGAGGAGGAGGAGGAGGAGGAAGGGGGAGGAGGAGGAGAAGAGAGGGATGGAGGGAGTGAGGGAGGGAGGGGGAAGGGGAGGAGGAGGGAGGAGGAGTAGGAGAGGAGGAGGAGGAGGAGGAGGAGGAGGAGGAGGAGGAGGAAGGGGGAGGAGGAGGAGAAGGAGGAAGGAAGGAGGAGGAGAAGAGAGGGATGGAGGGAGTGAGGGAGGGAAGGGGAGGAGGAGGAGGAGGAGGAGGAGGAGGAGGAGGAGGAGGAGGAGGAGGATGAGGAGGAGGAGAGGAGTGAGTGAGTGTTGGTTTGGGGGTGTGTGTGTGTGTGTGTGTGTGGGGTCGGGGAGAGAGTATGTCCCACAGTTTGTCCCTCCCTCCTCACTGGGATTCGTCCTCTATTTGGGTCCATGGAATAACCAGGTAACAGGAGACCTGATGGTCGCTTAGCAAGATCATCAGCTGGGGGGGGCGGGAGGGGGTGGTAGGTAAAGTACTTAGGCAGGCTTGATTACAGAGACCCTGATGGTCCATGACGAGGGTCTCTCCTGGAGGGGGAACAGTGTCCTAAATTCCCTTTTTTTTTTAATATATAGATGGAGACACGAGAGTAAAGGAGAGGACTCCTCTCCCTCCACCAGGAGAGATGGAGACATGAGAGTAAAAAAAATAGATGGAGACACAAGAGTAAAGCATAAGGCTCCTCCCCAACCCACCACTATAGATGGAGACAAGACAGTAAAAGAGAAGGCTCCTCCCCAACCCACCACCATAGATGGAGACAGGACAATATAGCAGAAGGCTCCTCCCCAACCCACCACCATTCCCTCCGGCGCATGAGCCTGCAGGAAAAATAACCATGAGGGAGCATTATTGTAATTTGAAAGAATATACTGACAACATGGGAATTTCACAGGAAAATACAATAGGAAAATACAATGCGGGAAACATATTTCTGTCTATTTTCAGCCGCCCAAGGTTTGCTTCGGGGAGGAAGTACGTTGGCTTTAACTTGTAAAAAGAAAAATGATATGAAATACGAATGGCGTGCACGGGAAAGAATGGATTGGAGCGATGTGGTATACAGGGGAGGACGTGCCTATCGATAGACTACACCAGGGCATAGAAAGCAGTCGTAGGAAACCATGGAAAAGTTTGTGGGGCGCCTGGTTGTGGCGAGGGAGCTGTGGCTCTCGTGCATTACACATGACGGCAAAAAAAGAAAGGAAAAAAAAGGAAGTGAGCGAATGAGGCCTGTTCTTCGTCAGTTCCAGACGCTACTCACTAACGCGGGAAACGGCGAGGGGAAAATATTTCAAAAAATAAGGAAAGTAGAAAACATAAATTACGTGTATATAGTTATCCTTAAACAGGTTCAATCACAATTAATAATCCATCTCACTGAAGTATCTAAAGTATACATTTAGCTGTGATCATAAAGATAACTTTTATCTTGACGTCATCTGTTGCCAGTTTTCTTCCAGCGTTTAAAATAAATCCACGAGTACCTGCTGGTATGCCTATCTATCTATCTATCTATCAGTCAGTCTATCTATCTAATCTATCTATCTATCAGTCAGTCTATCAGTCTAACCCTCTACATCTTTACATATACGTAGGTTTATAAGTATAGATAGATAGAGATAGATAGATAGATAGTGATAGACATATTAATAGATAGACAGACAGACAGATAAACAGACAGACAGATAAACAGACAGACAGACAGAGAGAAAGACAGATGAGATGAAGCAGGTTTACAGATAAAAAGGTGAGACAGAAAGACTGACAGACACACAGGCAGATAGACGGGTACATATGTAGAAAGAGAGAGAGAGAGAGAGAGAGAGAGAGAGAGAGAGAGAGAGAGAGAGAGAGAGAGAGAGAGAGAGAGAGAGAGAGAGAGAGAGAGAGAAAGAGAGAGAGACTCCCCCCCCCCCCATGGGAACTCCACTAACGAAAGCTTCGGGCTGTCAGCTGAAATGGCAGATCTGTCTGTGAAGTTTGGTGGTGTAGACACAGACGGCCCAGACCAGCACAGATGAACCTATATACACATATACATAGATACAGTTCATATACGTGTCTATGTATACACATACGAAAGACAACACGGGATGTTTAAAATCTACACGGCAGAACTGATTTCCGAAACTAAATCCGTGTTAGTTTCGGGTGGACTTCCGACGCGTGACCTTCGAATTGAACGAAATCTGACTTCAAAAGTTAATGAAATCAGAGATGGTCACAGTGTGGCTTGTTCCTTCACTATGAATGCCACACAGTGAACCTGGAATGAAAGCAGGGTTTGAAATAAGTGTGTCTTGTTCACTGCCTTCATAGAATAGGAGCGAGTAATCATACCCCCCCCCCCCCCCTTCAATTCTGCAGTTGAACGCTCGTCTCTCTTTCTTTCCTTCTCTCTTTCTTTCCTTCCTTCTTTCTTTCATTCTCTAGAGTCTCTCTGAGCTGAGACTCTCAGAGACACAGTGATATGGAGTGAAAGATATGGCCTACGCTATTTGGCTATTCAATATGCGACACAGACCCTTCAAGAGGGAAAGAGAAAGGATAAAGCCATCTTTCTCTTGCACACACTTGCTTTGCCGAGGCAAGAAAATGGCTTCTTTGAACACAAGCCCTGAGCGAGTTACCCTGCTCCTTAACGCAGCGCTGAGAGACGAGGTTTATATCCTCTTTCCTTGTACTCAAGAGGAGGTCGGTCGTACGTCCGTCGTACTCAAGAGGAGGTCGGTCGTACGACCGTCGCACTCAAAGAGCAGGTCGGTCGTACGTCCGTCGTACTCAAGAGGAGGTCAGTCGTACGTCCGTCGTACACAAGAGGAGGTCGGTCGTACGACCGTCGGTGTCGGTGTCGTATCGCACACAACCACACCGACAATGAGACGTGTGTGTGTGTGTGTGTGTGTGTGTGTGTGTGTGTGTGTGTGTGTGTGTGTGTGTGTGTGCGAGTGTATAACACACAGACCACAGAGACCAGGGCAGCCCAGACCAGCACAGACACCCCCTTCAATCCCTTTCACCCAGGCTGTTAAAAATCACCATACCACACAGACACACAGACAGACAGACAGCTCGGGGCACAGACCTGACTGTCATATGCCAGTGTTGCTGTCAGGCAAGACTGGGAGAAAAAAATATATATATGACACCCACTCAATGCGAGACGACAAATATGGCTGCCAAATGAACAAAACTCAGAGTATTTGCCATGCAAAAAAAAATGTGGAAACAAAAATGATAAAGTAATCCCTCCAAAATAATAGAAAGACATAAAAGATTACCTAATTATTTCTTTCTTTTTCTCCCCCACGAAAGTTTACACTAACGCATCTAGGCAGGTCCCAGCGTTCCAGAAAACTCTTAAGTCTTTAACAACGACAACGGGAGCAAAAAAAAAAAAAAGCATTTTCTATTAATATATAAAAAAGACAGAGAGAGAGAGAGAGAGAGAGAGAGAGAGAGAGAGAGAGAGAGAGAGAGAGAGAGAGAGAGAGTCGAGCGTTTGCAAGAATCGCATTGCTTACTTAGCTCTGAAACAAACCCCCCCCCTCCCCCCCCACCTCCGTAATGCAATCTCTGTTTCTTTAGGGGGGGGTTAAAAAAAAAAAAAGAAATCTAAATAAATTTTTAGAACAATAGGTGGAGTTCGCTGGTTTAATGAGGTAATCTATCTTGAGAGAGAGAGAGAGAGAGAGAGAGAGAGAGAGAGAGAGAGAGAGAGAGAGAGAGAGAGAGAGAGAGAGAGAGAGCTGCCCCGCTCTAAGATAAAGTTAGGGACTTGTAAGAGATAAGATGATAATTATATCGAGGGGGTTCCACACTTATATAAGTGGAGGGAAGGGGGAGGTGGGGAGGAGGTAAGGGGAATGTAATCTCCGAAATAATCATACAATTTGGAAAAATGATTATGTAATCTAAAAATAATCATACAATCTGAAAAAAAATAATCACAATTTCCAATCAAATTATTCTCGCTGATAGGTAAGGAAAGGTTCAGGTAATCAATATAATTTACGAAATAAGTATATATTTTCCTAAAAGATAGTCTACGCGATAGATACAATAGAACCGGAGGATCAAATTAACTTACAAAACTATTATGCAATTTACAAAATGATTATACAACTTACAAAAAAAAAAATGTAATCAACGGGTACAAAGGAATCAAGTCATCAAAAGATGTCGATAGTCAGAGAAAGTAATTCAGATTAACAATAAACACGGAAATATAAGATAACTGAGTACATTAAATGATAATGTTAAATCTGTGAAGTTTATTACTTGGCGAGAGTGTATCTTTAATACGCCAAAACTGATGGAAAAAAAAAAGATGTTACTATGATGTTAAATTATGCAAAACACAGACATTTTCTCTATCAAGATCATAATTTAACAATAAGCATAACATTCTATTAGTTATGGAGATATTTAACATGTTAATAATCCAGTGCCCCTTTATATCACGACCATACATGTTAATGAACCAGTGTCCCTCTAAAAAAATACACCATTTAACATGTTAATATCCTAATGTCCTTCCAAAAGTAACATGTCAAAGTTGGACACCAACAATATAACAGACGATTACCTACCAGAGTGTAATGTTAAATTGCCACATCAAGTGAAGGGAAGACAAACTTCACAAGCTTCAGACACTTACGGAGGAATTAACATGATAAAAACCAGTTAACACAGTCAAGTGGACGACGCACTAACCTCAAGGACAAATACGTAAATCGCAAGTACGAGGAAGGCTAGTGGCGTGTATAGATACTCTTCTTCATACACTTTTATCGGTCGATGTGTCGTACAGAAGTGGTTCAGATGCCTTCACCTTCGCCACACACTTAAGGGGGACTTTCACTTCATACCGACGACAAAGAAATAAAAAGTAACTGAAATCAATTCTGGAAAAAGAGTTTTACTTCCCAGATGTTGCCTTGAACCTGTACTTGGTTCCAAATTCTCACTGTGTAGCACTTAAAACGCCACGCACTTGATGGAAAGCGACGAAAGAATGGCCCAACCCACCCACATACGCATGTATATACATAAACGCCCCACACACGCACATATATACATACCTATACATTTCAACTTATACATACATATACATGCACAGACATATATACATATATACACATGTACATATTCATACATACTGCCTTCATCCATTCCCGCCGCCACCCCGCCAAACATGAAATATATATATATATATATATATATATATATATATATATATATATATATATATATATATATATATATATATATATATATATATATATATATCCCTGGGGATAGGGGAGAAAGAATACTTCCCACGTATTCCCTGCGTGTCGTAGAAGGCGACTAAAAGGGAAGGGAGCGGGGGGCTGGAAATCCTCCCCTCTCGTTCTTTTTTTTTTTTTAATTTTTCCAAAAGAAGGAACAGAGAAGAGGGCCATGTGAGGATATTCCCTCAAAGGCCCAGTCCTCTGTTCTTAACGCTACCTCGCTATCGCGGGAAATGGCGAATAGTATGAAAAAAAAAAAAAAAAAATATATATATATATATATATATATATATATATATATATATATATATATATATATATATATATACACTCACTGAAATGTATATATAGACACAAAGAAACATACTTAAGACATTCACACTGGAACGTGCCCAAATATAAGCTAACTCAAATACGAAACTTCACACAACACAGTACTTCAAACGCACTCACTCACACACGCACTTACACTAAAATACTCGACCAAAGTACAAAAAAAAAGGACACACACACACACACACACACACACACACACACACACACAGACACACACACACACACACACACACACACACACACACACACACACACACACACGTTCAAACAATTTTGGAGTTAGTGAAATACCTCGCTAAGAGTAATTAACCAAGCGCGGAAATTACCCTTGCTGATGAGGGGTAGCGCTCATTAACCTCGCTACCGTAGCTGATTAGTCGTGACACCTTTAATTGGGCACGTGACCTTGGAAATGGTTGGGGTCAAGGGGTCAACGACAGATATAAATATCTGTAAAAAAAAAAAAAAAGGCTTCTCCTCCTCTCGGACACTTAAGAATTTACAATTTACAAGCCTCACACGCTTGTAAATTGCAGATCACCTTTATGAAGGAAGGTCATACGGTTTAACTTTGACCTGATATGCACTAATTAGAATGAATAATGATTCACAATGGCTTCCGGGAATATCTATATTTCACAATTACAGGAATTATACACGACACATCTCGAGAGACGACGGAAAATATGATGTACGTGTGTGTGTGTGTGTGTGTGTGTGTGTGTGTGTGTGTGTGTGTGTGTGTGTGTGTGCTTACGTGTTCGTGCTGTTGTGTTTATTTGCATGTGTAGCTGCTGTATATCAGGGTGTAGTCTGTGTGTGTGTGTGTGTGTGTGTGTGTGTCATTACTCATTACTTACTACCTCTTCGTGCATACGACAGAGAGAGAGAGAGAGAGAGAGAGAGAGAGAGAGAGAGAGAGAGAGAGAGAGAGAGAGAGAGAGAGAGAGAGAGGGGGAAGATTTTCACACATTATTTTTGTCATATAGTTTATATATATTTATCAAATCATTAATCTAATTACATCCTTGTCGACTTGGCATATACATCTGGCCTCAGCTTCCTCCACACCTTTGCTGGTGAAGATACACTTCCCCACGTCCCTCTCTACACTTCCTCACACCCCTCTCTACACTTCCTCACGTCCCTCTCTATACTTCCTCACACATCTCTATACTTCTTCATACCCTTCTCTACACTTCCTCACGTCCCTCTCTACACTTCCTCACGTCCCTCTCTACACTTCCTCACGTCCCTCTCTACACTTCCTCACGCCCTTCTCTACACTTCCTCACGTCCCTCTCTACACTTCCTCACGCCCTTCTTTACACTTCCTCACGTCCTCAGGTTACAGCTGCGCCCTCCTGTACGTCCAGCACCAGAGAACAGTCCTCTGTGTTGCCACCCTCTCTGTCTCTTCGAAAAGAATGTGCGAAGTGATCATGTCCCCCTTTTATTCCTCTTCCTCGCAGTGTCTGTGTCTTTCTCTCTCCCCATATTCCTCCCCTTATTCTTCTTCCTCCCCACGTCTCTCCCCTTGTATTTCCTCCTTCTCCCAATGGGGGCAGACCTCAGGGGTATCTCCCACTCTGTCCGTAACCCATTCCGTTCAGCTTCGGCTCCCTTTCTTTTCCACATTCCTCTGCACCCTCTCCAGCAACTCTCTGTGTTGCCCTTCAAGGGAACAGACCCCCCGACCGCCGCGGTTACTATCCACCTTAAGGATCAATATACTGTACAATGTGTGCATCTGTGTACATCCTCCTGGCGATCTCTCGCTTCCCTGTATAATACACGAGGGGCAATGTCGACGCTGACCAAAACAAAATGGTTAAGTTCTTCTCCTTACGATCCATCTCAGCCCATGAAATGTTCAACGTGATGCTGACTATGTCGTCTCTGCGACAGCAAGACTCATGCGTATCATCACCTTCAGCAAAGGATGAAATGTCTGGACAGCTTAAACCACTCCCTGTCTTCGTGAACTTACATTTCCCAGGGTTTAAGCTTCACAAGCCACTGGTCAAGGCCAGTGCTGCCTTGTTAACTAGATATCTCTACTGTATCTCGCAGTTCCTTGTTGCTTCGTCCTTCCTCTCATACTTCTATTCTCGTGAGCACACGTATACGTAGTTTGGGAAGGAAAATACCTCGTTCGACGACTCACTGAACTACGCCAGAAACAGCAGCGGCCCCAGGACTGAGGCCCAGTGGGACCCCGTCGTCATCCTCCCAGACCGACGGTAGAGGTCTCCATACCTTCCAGTGAGGTAGTAATCTGTCCTTACGACCACAGGTTCTCCTTCTTCTGACCCCCCCAAGCTGGAGGAGTATTTTTACCTTCGTCGTCATCATGTCTCGTGTCACGAAGCAGTTGACACAACCCTTCTGGCAGTGTGTGTGTGTGCTTCCCTCTCTCTCTCTCTCTCTCTCTCTCTCAGAGTTGACCCCTGACCTTCTAGAAACAGGCGTTCGTACGATCACGACTTGCCTCCTTGCCTGCCTGCCTGCCTAGTGGGCAATTTACTTTTTCTTTCTCTCTTTTTTTTTTTTTAATCACTTAACGCGGGCGCCCCCCCACGCCCAAAGAGAGAGACACGCTCTCTCTCTCTCTCTCTCTCTCTCTCTCTCTCTCTCTCTCTCTCTCTCTCTCTCTCTCTCTCTCTCACCCATCACCACCAGAAGTCCCCATCGCCATGAAATCATAAACACCCATTTCCCCCCCACCTCCTTCCCTTACCCCCCCCTCTCACCCCCCCCCCCCCCCGCCGCAAACACAGGTCATGAATTATGTCATTGTCAAGTCTATTCTCCCCCCCCCCTCTCACTCACTCTGGGGGGTGGGGGGTGAACCCCAGCCTCCTCTCTGTTCACCAACCCCCCCCCCCTTTCAATGGGGCCGATAGATCACGACCGTATCTCTGTGGTACTACGATCCAGTTCACACACACACACACACACACACACACACACACACACACACACACACACACACACACACACAGACAAAGTGCTTTAACTCTGTGTTGGTCAAGCGAAGCGCATGCGCTGTGCTTCATAGATTCTTAACACACGAAGCACGTGTATGTGTGCTATATTGGGGGAGGGAAGGGGGAGAAAATTAGCACGCAAAACACGCGGTGTTACACGGGGGGATTTGATCACACCAGAAGCGTGAGATATACTAGGGGATTTAAATCACGCGACGCATTCTCTTTAAACGGGGATTTAAAACACACGCGACGCGTTCTCTTTAAATTGGAGATTCAACTCACGCGACGCGTTCTCTTTAAATTGGGGATTTAACACACGACACGTACTCTTTAAACGGGGATTTAACACACGACACACGCGTTTTAAACGGCCATTCAGCACTCGACGCACGCTCTTTAAACGAGAGGGTGAGGGAGGGGGTTGGCATTTAAAAAACGACGTATGTTCCTTGAACAGGGGATTTAAACGCCATGGATCTGCAAATCTTTCCACTCGATTGCACTGCAGTTTAAACGTCTAATTGGTCTTGTTTTCATGGCTCCTGTTGCTGTTATCAATACATCATAATCACAAACTCTGTAAAGCATTAGACATTCTATTGGATATTTGCATCAACAACAACAAAAAAACAACTGCAGAAGTTACAGGTTTCCTTTGTCATATGTTCCTTGTTAACAACTGCGCTTCTTGTAAACAATCAATTCGTGCTGCAACGGTAATTACATGTAACTACCTATCTACGAGGGACTAACCACGAGCTCTCGTTTGTTTGGTTTTGTTTGGCTTTTGAAGGGAGAGAGAGAGAGAGAGAGAGAGAGAGAGAGAGAGAGAGAGAGAGAGAGAGAGAGACAGTGTGTGTGTGGTGTGGTGTGAGAGTGTGTGTGTGTGTGTGTGTGTGTCTGTGTCTCTCCCTGCGCACGCGCGTGCGTCATGCAGTATAACAACCCCGTCGTATAATCTAAACTCGCAGCCGATAACTGCCAGCACATACATACATACATACACACAAGCAGTCAGACGGTTCTCCTTGTAACCCCTACCCCACTCCTCTACCTCCCTCCTAAAAAAAACACCCACACCACAACCCACACCACAAGTCCTTCCCCAGCAATCAATGCCCACGAGCAACACCCACTCCAGTACGCTGCACGTGAATCGTCCACTAAAACTCTCTCTTTCCCCCACACGTTGCGTGCAGGCTAAACGCCACTGGGTGATGTCGCAAGAGCGCTTGCATCTTGATGGAGAAACCCCGCCTCGCATATACACAAAAAGCTTAATCAGCATTTGGCTACAGCTGTAAAAACGGCATATTAAGCTTAAAGCTTAACGGAAGTTATGTGACGCGTTTGTCTGTGGGTATATCAGACCAACGAGCTTGTGTGTGTGTGTGTGTGTGTGTGCGTGTGTGTGTGTGTGTGTGTGTGTGTGTGTGTCTCAGGGGGAGTTGGACATACAGATTAGTTGGAGAAGTTTAATTAGGTCTCTCTCCCTCCTATTCCTTGTCCCCAACCTCCTTAACACACACACACATACACACGTATACCACCCACCCACCCTCACACACACATACACACACCAAACCAACACCCACACAACCACACATAAACACACCACACCAACACCCACACAACCACACACCCACGCTGTAACCACGCACTCCTCATAACCTAACCTCACCCTCCTCTCTATAAACACACGCTATCAACGCCAGTTAAGAGTATAACCGCCCCTACAACACTGTATAATCAGTCCATAGCAATCATACAAATATATTCCAACAGCCCTTTTTTAAGGAATCTGACCCTATTTACTGCGAGTCTGTCTATACCATCTAAATCGAGTGAGACTCACTGGGATGTGTGCCTGCTCTATTTTCTAACCGAGCCTCGTCTGAACTCACCTCTCCTCCTCCTCCTCCTCCTCCTTGCTTCACAACCGCAACACTCCTGAAGAACCCACTGGGCCAAGTGTTGTTGTGCTGGTGGATGACGAAGCCCCGTCTAACGGGATTAAATCCGGGGGGGGGTCTAATTGGCGGGGATGACCAAGTCAACGGGACGTGTTGCGATTCTGTTGCATAAAGACTGATAGAGAAGGGAGGGTGGGTCGGTGGGTGGGTGGGTGGTGATGGCTGGGGTTCGTGTGTGTGTGTGAGGGGTGAGGGATGAGGGGTAGTGGTAGTGTGTGTGTGTGTGTGTGTGTGTGTGTGTGTGTGTGTGTGTGTGTGTGTGTGTGTGTGTGTGTGATGCTGTGCAAAGGGGGATGTAGAGGAGGGGGGAGGGTATGTGGGTGTCTCATGGGACCACAGGAGAGAGAGAGAGAGAGAGAGAGAGAGAGAGAGAGAGAGAGAGAGAGAGAGAGAGACGTGGGGAGGCTTTGTGACGATGGTGCCTGGGGGGGGGGGGGGTTCTTCTTCCTCCCCGTCTAAGTACCAGCGTCCTCGGGGGACGGACGCACGCACGGACGGACGGACGGACGGACCTTCACAACGGCAGTGTCGCAGACGAAGAAGCCCTTGTCTGAAATGGAGCGCGCACGAGAGGGTGGTCTGTGACGAGGTTACAGTTAAGGACCCAGCGACAATCAGGTGAGGGGTCTGTAACGCGGTTAAGGGCCTCCGACTACCACTTAAGGGTCTGTGACACGAGCCACGTAAGGGTCACTAACCAGGGTCAGTCAAGGGCATGTGACAACAAAAGGTTCATGTAAGAGTCTATGACAAAGGTCTGTTAACAAGAAGGTCTGCTGAGGCTCTCCGTCTCGGGCCTAACCTCAGAGAAGGAAGCAACAGTCAGCATGAGTTCTTACGACGCTGACGTAACGCTAAAGCTGACGTAACGCTAACGCTGACGTAACGCCAACGCTGACGGTGACGTAACGCTAACGCTGACGGTGACGTAACGCTAACGCTGACGGTGACGTAACGCCAACGCTGACGGTGACGTAACGCTAACGCTGACGGTGACGTAACTGACACATACTGCACTGTAGTGTCTGCCTTTACGTCAGACAAGCTCAGTACATGGGCTTCGAAGTCTCGGGTGGTGGTAGGAGGTGTGGATGAGGTGGTGGGAGGTGTGGATGAGGTGGTAGGAGGTGTGGATGAGGTGGTGGTAGGAGGTGTGGATGAGATGGTGGGAGGTGTGGATGAGGTGGTGGTAGGAGGTGTGGATGAGATGGTGGGATGTGGGAGCTATAGAAGTAGCCCACTTAACCCCGTCCAGGTCCATGTCAGGGATGGTGTCTGTGGTGCACCAGACCACATGTGATGGTGAGGAACGAAGCGGGGTTGTGTGTTGCTGGTGTGTGTGTGTGTGTGTGTGTGTGTGTGGGTGTGTGTGTGTGTGTGTGAGGAGCGGGAGGGAGTTCGAACCCACAGGTCCCTCTCCAATCTCCCGGAAACCCCCCGACGTTGAGGGGAGGGGAGGTGGTGGGGTGGGTGAGGCATGAAAGCAAGCAAGCAAGCAAGAAAGGACGTAGATCCCAACGGTAAACAACAACCCCTTCCCCTCCCCCTACCTCTCTCTACTACCCCCCCCCCCCTCCTCTCCTCCTCTAGCCTCTCCACCACCACCACCATCAGTCTCTCTCCCTCCACCAGGAGCTCGCTAACGGTGGGGAAAGACAGTGGACGAGGGATGAGGAGGATAAGGGAGGGAGGGAGGGAGGGAGGGAGGGAGATGGCACCACCAACACCCCTTTTTCTTCACGACCTCGACGACGAAGACGACCGCCGCCGCCACCACACACCCACCACACACCCACCACACCTCGCCACACACCCCACCACACCCCACCACACACCCACCACACCTCACCACACCTCACCACACCCCCCACCACACCTCACCACACCCCCCACCACACTTCCATCTGAAAGAATCTGCCCGGCTTTATCGCTTAGAGCATCAGCGGCGCTAATGGATCCTGCAACTGTGGGTGGGTGGAGGAGGACGAGTTCATCAGTCTGTACCGCTGGACGGCGAGGAGGAGGAGGAGGAGGAGGAGGAGGAGGATAAGGAGCGAGGGAGGGAGGGAGACACACACACACACTCGAGCGGCACCAGCAGCAGTAGTCGTAGCTGGCCTATTCGTTCGCTGGCTCGCTCG
>NC_092286.1:8202043-8204543 GCF_036320965.1 Panulirus ornatus
TCTCTCTCTCTCTCTCGCAAAGCGAGCGAAGAAGAGGAAGAGGAAGGAGGAAGAGGGAGAGGAGGAGGAGGGAGAGGAGGGAAGGGAGGGATAAAGGACAGACACAATGGCCTAGCGAACTTCATCTCGCGCACGAAGCGGTGGTAACACGGTAACGTGTTAGTAACATTCGTGGCTGGCAAGCGGTCAAGAACACACACACACACACACACACACACCACACACACACACACACACACATACACACACACACACACACACACACACACACACACACATACACACACACACACACATACACACACACACATATACACACACACACACACACACACATACACACACACACACAGGGGCCCAAATTTCACGCTACTGAAAAAATAAAAGCATTTCGAATAAAGCCAAAAAAGAAAATAGATAATACAGGAAAGTATACACACAAATTATAAATAATATAGGGAAGCATACACACAAATTAAGAATATAAATCACTCCAACATTACAGGAAATAAAAGGATATATGAGTAATGAAAAGGATATATGAGTAATGAAAGGATATATGAGTAATGAAAGGATATATGAGTAATGAAAGGATATATGAGTAATGAAAGGATATATGAGTAATGAAAGGATATATGAGTAATGAAAGGATATATGAGTAATGAAAGGATATATGAGTAATGAAAGGATATATGAGTAATGAAAGGATATATGAGTAATGAAAGGATATATGAGTAATGAAAGGATATATGAGTAATGAAAGGATATATGAGTAATGAAAGGATATATGAGTAATGAAAGGATATATGAGTATTGATTTAGACTCACTTTTTGAGAAGACTATGCCACCAGACAGAGAGCAAACATGGTTTAGAACAATGTTTACACAACTTTTTTATTTTTTTGGGGGGGCCCAATCACATTACTTGTTATAGGCTTGGAATCTATGCCTTCTATGTCGTCCCTTCTAGATGGGGTGGGATAGGATGAGGACAGGAGACATTGTGGGGATAGGAGACAATGCGAGGATAGATGACATGGTATGAGATAAAGGCCTGGATAGAAGGTGAGATGAATATGAGAAGAGGATAGGAAAGTAAGCGAGGATAGGAGACAAGGTGAGGCTCACACACAAGAAAAGGATAGGAGGACTAGGAAAGGAGAGGATAAGAGACACGTAAAGGATAGAGGAGGTGTCTCTGGGCTGAGGATAGGGGGGATGGGCGACTCCATTATCAGAGGACGGGGGAGGAGGGTCACCGAAAACAGTTACCACTGGGGACTACATAACACACAAATATATTACCATCCCATTTTCTCTTTCCATGGGGGGGTAAAAAAAAAATAAAAATGGGTACAAGATAAGTCTCCCACTGAAACATTACACCATGAATCGTGCAATTTACAGCCAGCGTCTCGCATTAAACCTACACTTTCTCTTGAATTTTTCTTTTTTTTCGATCTTTTTTTTTCTGAGACGTATATTTACCTACGAACAGCAGACAACGCACGTAACGGAATCTCAGGATATAGAAAACGGTGTAAGGCCGTTGTGTTGCCATTCTCACTGAGTTTATCCAACGGCTTCTCTTTTCATATATATATATATATATATATATATATATATATATATATATATATATATATATATATATATATATATACATATATATAAAGGATACAAAAGTTGGATTTTCATCATTCCAAACGTGGATAATTAGTCTATATGCACTACAATACACATACCGTATTGATTATCAAGGTTAATCAACTTGTACATAAGTATAAAAAGTAGCTCAAAGCAACTTTAATTATCAAACCTCTTCTAACCAACAGCCAATTAACAGACTGTAAACCCTGTGAAATATTAAACCCCTCGAGTAAGAAACGTTTTGAAACTCAAACGTTTGAAATGTGGTGAGCGTTAAACCCAAGAGGCGTTAATGACATTACATCTGCGATAAACCAACGTAGTCTTAAACCTCCATAATTTGTGAGGAGGTTGTTAAACCAACGGGGGACTTAAACCTCTGAAATCTGCGCGACGTTTTAAACCCAAAAAGGTCTTAAACCCCTGAATCTATGAAGCGTTCAAAACCAACAAGGCCTTTAACCTCTCACATCTGTGAGACGTTTAAACCCCCCAAACAAGGATTTAAAACCTCTGAAATCTATGAGGCGATTAAACCCCACAACAAGGCTTTTAAACCTCTGAAATCCGTGGCGCGTAAAACCAACAAAAACAAACAAAAAAAAAACCTTCCTCGAACCTCGAGAACCTTAAACCACACCCCCTCATCCTCCCCCCCCCCACACACACACACACACACACACACACACACCCAAGTCGTCAACCTGGGCGACAGGTTACATAAGGACCTCGTGGTTACCAGGTGGTGGTACCAGGTGGTGGTGGTACCAGGTGGTGGTACCAGGTCGTGGTCGTGGTCGTGGTACCAGGTGGTGGTCGTGGTGGTGGTGGTACCAGGTGGTGGTGGTG
>NC_092286.1:8207043-8219543 GCF_036320965.1 Panulirus ornatus
CAACACCTGCGGAAAGGCTTTAGAACCTAAATTCGGTTGGTGTAGCTTGATGCTCACGACCTTACTGGCGAAGGGTTGCCTTAACGCCCCTTATCACTGACCCATTTAAGCACGACATTACGATCTTTGAGGTAATACAACCTGAGGTATATATATATCACAACCTGAGTTATATACATCTTACAACCTGAGGTATATATATATTTCACAACCTGAGTTATATACATATTACAACCTGAGTTATATATAACCTTACAACCTGAGTTATATACATCTTACAACCTGAGGTATATATATATTTCACAACCTGAGTTATATACATCTTGCAACCTGAGTTATGTATAACTTTACAACCTGAGTTATATATATATATATATATATATATATATATATATATATATATATATATATATATCTTAAAATCTGAGTTATATATAACCTTACAACCTGAGTGATATATGTATATATCTTACAACATGAGTTTATTGAATCAAGGCATGTGTATGGGGGTGGGTTGGGCCATTTCTTTCGTCTGTTTCCTTGCGCTACCTCGCAAACGCGGGAGACAGCGACAAAGCAAAAAAAAAAAAAAAAAAAAATATATATTACAACCCGAGTTATATATATATCATGTGACGGAAGTGATGAAGAAACAAACTGGTGTAAAATCTAAGCAGATCAAATTACCCTAGTAGATCTCTCCTTAGCGAACTGCCAGTTTAGACAAAACAACTTAGAGAATCATTACAGGCGTATCCGCAGAAGCACTGATGCCACCCATCTTAATCAACACTCACATCAAATATCTATCCGTTCATTACCCTAATATTCACCCAGGACAGACGCCAAAGTAAATATATCGCCAGGGAGCGGCTTGTGTACCCTTGATATATCGATATGTAACTAACTTACACGTGACAACGCAAACATCAATACAGTACTTGCTAATGACCACCTAATTTTCACCAGTCATTCGTAACAATCGGATTAATATATTCCATGACGTCACTGGTGATTACACATGAATGCCAGAGTCTCGAGTAATTATTGTTATTTACATATCGTTAACGAGGACAATACGTGTCATTACTGTCATTCTATATATATATATATATATATATATATATATATATATATATATATATATATATATATATATATATCAAGGACCTACACACACACAAACCACTGTGTCATCATTCACCCAAAAAACCCACTCTGGTGTAGCCAAAATAAAACCATATTTGACTTTCTCCCTATAGACTCAACACCTTATATATATATATATATATATATATATATATATATATATATATATATATATATATATACATATATATATATATATATATAGCACACGATCAATGGACGAACGGGTGCCCCCCCCCCCCCCAAACACCCCCATCATCTGTCGAAGGATGCACGACACACAATGACGTCACAGGACGTCAGTATGTCAAACACTCAATACATTCCCCAATACTGGCATTCCTAGGTGACGTAACTGTGACGACACACACACACACACACACACACACACACACACACACACACACACACACACACACACACAGGCTGCCATTTCAATAGGTTTTGCAAATGACTGCGACTTAAAAGACTGGGTTATATTCCTGGATAAGACCGATGAATCTATGTTTGATCATTCAGTAGTTTGTAAAATGCCTTAAAGGTGTTCTAATCTCCTTACCAGTGAATCACGGGCTTTCCCATGTACTGTCCTCCAGCAGATAACCTGGTCATAGACCATCAGGTCTTGTGTTATCTGTCCTTCCCATGTACTGTCCTCCAGCAGATAACCTGGTCATAGACCATCAGGTCTTGTGTTATCTGTCCTTCCCATGTGTACTGTCCTCCAACAGATAACCTGGTCATAGACCATCAGGTCTTGTGTTATCTGTCCTTCCCATGTACTGTCCTCCAGCAGATAACCTGGTCATAGACCATCAGGTCTTGTGTTATCTGTCCTTCCCATGTACTATCCTCCAGCAGATAACCTGGTCATAGACCATCAGGTCTTGTGTTATCTGTCCTTCCCATGTATACTGTCCTCCAGCAGATAACCTGGTCATAGACCATCAGGTCTTGTGTTATCTGTCCTTCCCATGTACTGTCCTCCAGCAGATAACCTTGGTCATAGACCATCAGGTCTTGTGTTATCTGTCCTTCCCATGTACTGTCCTCCAGCAGATAACCTGGTCATAGACCATCAGGTCTTGTGTTATCTGTCCTTCCCATGTACTGTCCTCCAGCAGATAACCTGGTCATAGACCATCAGGTCTTGTGTTATCTGTCCTTCCCATGTACTGTCCCTCCTAGCAGACGACCTCCTCACAGAACCATCAGGTCTTCAGTTATCTGACCCTCACACGTACTCGCACGTGTTCCCGCTGGGGGAGGGGAGGGGGGGGGGGGGGCCCTCGCGCTCCCACCCCACCTCTCTCCTCCCTCCATCGCATTACCTCAACTTGCACCGTAAAATCCTGACCGACGATCATTTGACGAGATTACAAAACAGAAATAACAGCAACTCTCGAACTTCAGTCGCTTGGCGGGGTGGATGGGGGGGGGGGAAAGTTGGTCGGACGACCCCCCCACCAACTTCCCAAGAGGTCGTCATCAAGGGAAGGGGCCATGAGAGAGAGAGAGAGAGAGAGAGAGAGAGAGAGAGAGAGAGAGAGCCGAAATTCAATACCATATCACATCAAGTTCTATAAACAGATCATGACTTAACGCAATTTTATACTGCCCATTCGTGTATTCATTTCACTATATATATATATATATATATATATATATATATATATATATATATATATATATTGTCAGGAATTTACCGTTTACTGAGCTGTTGTGTTACCCCCTGGTGAAATTACTTCGTTCTGTCAGCTACAGGAAAAAGTTCCAGTGGAAAGAAAAAGTTCCAAACGAGCCACAACAAACAGAAATTTCCACCTGCGTTACAACAGAAGTACAACCGCCTCTCACAACGGAAGCGTGACCCACGTCACAAACAGATCAAACGGACCATCAATCTTGTGAGCCAGACTCAAAATAAGAACCCACAACAGTTATGAAGGCGGTGAGCTAACGTGTTATAACATGGGGTGAAATCTTATAACACAACCCAGGATCCAAGGCATGCACTCCAATCAGGAGCAGCGGGGGAAATTGATGGACTCCTCTGAAGTACGAAGTTCCTTTCCGTCCACCGATGATGATACAACCCCACTGAAGGTGACTTGCTTTTGGGAGGAAGGCTTCAGTTCGGAGTACAGGTTGTAGGTACACTAGGTTGTGGGAGCCATTTATAACAAGTGAGGTTTTTCTTGTGTGTGTGTGTGTGTGTGTGTGTGTGTGTGTGTGTGTGTGTGTGTGTGTGTAGGAGGAGGAGAAAGACCAGGGGGCCTTTGCAAAAAGAAAAAAAAAAAGCGGGGTTTCCCCTCATCATGTCAAAGTGGGGTTGTAACGGAGAAGAAATTTTAGGGTCGGTCGCTCTCTCTCTCTCTCTCTCTCTCTCTCTCTCTCTCTCTCTCTCTCTCTCTCTCTCTCTCTCTCTCACACACACACACACACACACACACATACACACCAGGGACGTCTCTAGGGGATACAACGCCTATGACAAGCACTGAAATTGCGCCCCTGGCTTGATTAAGAATGTACATACAGTGGATGTATATAAATATATATACATATAAAATTATATATAGTGTAATCATAAACTGTTGAAGAGTTAGGCCAAACTTAAATATATATATAAACTCTTAAAGACTTAAAGTTAAAGACTTATTTGATCAAAATTGTAACGTAGAAGCGGTAATGCAACAGATAGTATCAAAACATTACTATAGTTAAAAAGCTGGCGAGTTTCTTTCTTTTTCATTTCACAAAACCAAACTGTTCAAAATGTCCAATCAGGTAACATAGGTCAAGATAAATAAACCTGTTGAGTGGCGCCCAGGTGCACGTACCCTACCTACCCTACCCTACCCTAGATACGCCACTGACACACACACACACACACACACACACACACACACACACACACACACACAAGCCCTTGTTAACCCTATCGCCTCCTCAGCTGCAAGCTTGTCTCCAGCAGCTGCTCCTCGAAACCACCAAAGACCCCCCCCCTCACTTCTGCATCGTGTGTGTGTGTGTGTGTGTGTGTGTGTGTGTGTGTGTGTGTGTGTGTGTGTGTGTGTGTGTGTGTCAGACGTCTGCTTCCCCCCCACCACCACAACAACTCACATGTGACTCGCTTGATCTGGCCTGCAACCACCACGTCTGTTGGGTCGTGTTGGGGAGGAGGGGAAGGAGGTATGAAGGCCACTACCGTTGGTGCTCCTGCTGTTGCTCAATGATCACTCCCGTTGATCCTCCTGTTGCTCAATGCCCACTACCGTTGATCCTGCTGCTGCTGTTGCTGCTGCTGCACATAACACAGCAACGGGGATCTGCTCTTTCTCCTGCTGCTGTTATCTCAAAACTGCTTCCGCCAATATTAGCTGCTGCGCACATCTCTCAAGATGTCGCTGTTGCCTCCCTCCCTCCCTGCCTGCCTCCCTCCGAAGACATCTCTCTATCCTGACGAATATGAGGTAATAGAGCCTTGGGGGGAGAGAGAGAGAGAGAGAGAGAGAGAGAGAGAGAGAGAGAGAGAGAGAGAGAGAGAGAGAGAGAGACAGACAGACAGACAGACAGACAGACAGAGAGACGGACGCTTTATCAGAATAATCAATGAAGGCAGTGTAACAACTGGGCGTTCAAAATAATTGCCCTTCACTTAAATGAATCGTCGCCTCATTGTTATAAAACACAACCTTGGAAAACGGTTGTTGTTGTTTCGTGGTTGTTATAGAGACAGCAGTTAATGAAGGTGAGTCTCTTTTTAGGTTATCATGAGACAGCCCTGGAATACGATCATTACCAATTGGTCATTACCAGGAAGGCCTTGCATGAGCTAATTACCTTTCTGATCGTCATCACAAAGCCTTTAAATACTCTAATTACCTTTTGATCATTATAAAGATAGCCTTTAAATACGCTAATTACCTTTTAATCATTATAAAGATAACCTTTAAATACGCTAATTACCTCTCGATCATTATGAAGATAACCTTTAAATACGCTAATTACCTTTTGATCTTTATAAAGATAGCCTTTAAATACGCTGATTACCTTCTGATCATTATAAAGATAACCTTTAAATACGCTAATTACCTTTTGATCATTATAAAGATAACCTTTAAATACGCTAATTACCTCTCGATCATTATGAAGATAGCCTTTAAATACGCTAATTACCTCTCGATCATTATGAAGATAGCCTTTAAATACGCTAATTACCTTTTCATCATTACAAAGATAGCCTCTAAATACGCTAATTATCTACTAGTCATCGTAAAGATGGCCTTTGAATAAGCTATTCACCTACTGGTCATAATAAGCTAATTACCTACTACTCATAATAAGCCAATTACCTAATGCTCATTATTAAGATTGCCTCCAAGTACACTAATTAGCTACGGCTCATTATCAAACACCTTTTACGTACGCTAATCAACTGCCAGTCACAGCCATCAAATAAATGGATCGAGGAGGCCATACATGCGTGGAACACACTTCACAACGCAGATACAGGCGGATAAACACCCACACACACACACACACACACACACACACACACACACACACACACACACACACACACCCACACACACATACACACCCACTGGGCTTCTAGACCAGTTGCTTCGCCCACTGAGACGCAAGTATTGCTGGAAAGGAATGGAACGTAATGGCCTGGAGATGGGCGAAGGTATGGTGAGACTGGTATGATGTGCGGGGAAGGGGGAAACCAGGAAGTCGAGACAAATGCGTCTACAGTTGGAGGAGAGATGGGAAAGGGGTGATTTGCGGGGGAGATTAGGATGTAGGGGGTAATGTGTCTACCCTGGAAGAGAGATGGGAAAGGGGTGATTCGTGGGAAGAATAGGAATTCGAGATTAGATAAAGATAATAACTGAGTTTTAGTTAACTGATGTGGCTTTTGAAGGGGGTGGGTGTGTACAGACAGAGAGAGTGGAGGGGGGAGGGGGAGGGGAGGAGGGATATGCAATCGTTGGTTCTGAGAGAGAGAGAGAGAGAGAGAGAGAGAGAGAGAGAGAGAGAGAGAGAGAGTGGGCGTGGGCGTGGGTGGTGGGCGCGAAAAAAACACCAATGAAAGCGACGATAACCCATGCAAAGTCAGAACCCCCCCTCCTCAACCTCCCAACCCTCAACCCCCCTTTTTGTGCATATAATCAGGACCCCCCCCCTCCCTCCCTCCCCCCCTCCCTGCATTATCATGATGGCACATGCACACGTCCTGTGAGTGTGGGTGAAATGCTGGGAGCTTCGCAGTCGTCGGGGCGTGTGTGGGGGTGTGTGGATGGATTTGGCGTAGATGAATTTTCTTCTTTGTATTGAACACAGCGTCTGTACTATTTATATAAACGAGGAACTGAAGACGAGGTGGTGCTGTGTGTGTGTGTGTGTGTGTGTGTGTGTGTGTGTGTGTGTGTGTGTGTGTATGTGTGTGTGTGTGTATGTGTGTGTGTGTGTGTGTGTGTGTGTGTGTGTGTGTGTGTGTGTGTGTGGCTACTCCAGATACCCAAACCACACCTCAGTTTCTCCACCAACACCTACAAACGACCTTAAAAGGTCCTTCCATCATCCCACATTCGTTTCCCCCCGACTCCAAAAGCCTCCACAACGACACACTGAAAACGTCAGAGCCGCTCTCGCGACGTCCCAGACCTGTGTTGACGTCACCTCCAAATTCCTACAAACGAGTCCCATAATCTCTCCAAACCGGCCTCATTTCCCCGGGGCGTAGCAGACGCACCGGCTTCTTATTATCAGGGATCCGAACCTTTCCCCAGTCATCCCTTATCATACGACAACGTAGACATCTACGCTTATTTCTAGGGTAGTTTTGCTTCTTCCTCCTCCTCCTCTCCTCCTCCATGTTATCATCAGTTGGTTGGTTGGTTGGTTGGTTAGATAGATGGATAGATGGTTGGTTAGGCGGTTGGTTGGATAGATGGTTGGTTGGTTGGTTGGATAGATGGTTGGTTGGTTGGTTGGTTGGTTGGTTGGTTGGTTGGATAGATGGTTGGTTGGTTGGTTGGTTGGTTGGTTGGTTGGTTGGTTGGCTAGTTGGTTGGCTGGTTGGTTGATCTTTGGGCCAATCAACAGGCAGGGCCATTAAGGCCGTCAACGTAAGTTTCATCCACCAACCGCATGATCTTTCAACACCTTCCTCAGGTGTTGAAGATCATTCTAAGATCACCACTGTACACCCTCTCTCTCTCTCACTACCCATGTGGCCCATCCCTATCAACAATCCCTCCTCTGTTTTTTCACTATACTTAATCATCATTCTCTCCCTCCTTCCCTCCCTCACCCAATCGTTCTCTCCCTCCTTCCTTCCTTCCTTCCCTCCCTGAACCCCACCATTCTGTTAGCTCATCTGTCCTCTACAGGGGTGGATGATGATATACCACCAAACGTTTCTAACTCGTTGGTCCGCGAGGCGAGGCAGCAAATACCTCACACGTCTCCAGGTGCATCATCATTTTCAGGTCTCCTCGAACCATCAAAAATACCATTGGAGCATCCGGCCAGCGGGGGGAACGAAAGGAGAGAGAGGGTGTGTGTCATAACCCTTCCCCCGCGATCAAAGACGGGTGGCTGTACGAATCATGGAAGGGATAAGGATAATCCCGGCCGTTCGTTGATGAGGTATACATGCAGCATCCATGTCGTGCAACTCATACATGCGTACAAGTCCTCACGATTCCCTTCGCCGCCAAGAGAAAAAGACGTCGCTCTCGCCCGTGTCCAGCTAAGTGTACTTCACTCTACTAGGGGCAATCTGTCTTCTGGAAGGGAGGCCTCGCTCTTCCCCTCATCAGCCCAGAAGGACACACAGAGCACGACTCACGAATCCTTTCTCAACTCACACCCACACCCACTCCCTTCATCCCAACCCCGCTTCCACACACACACACACACACACACACACACACACACACACATGAACACACTCCCCATTCTCTGTAAACAAAGCCCCTAAACACCCTGTTTTTTTTGTTTTTTTTCATAACATCTCCACACATATACATATACAACCCCGTATCCACCTAACCATTTCCTGATATTCTCCTTCTCTTCTCCTACCCCTTAATCCATCTCATAGTCATATATATACATCCACAGATCCCCCTATATACTATACACATACACCCTCTCTACACTAACTAAAACATACACAAACACACACAAACACATCAGTTATTTATCACCTTAATCTCCATTTCTCTTCTTCCCCCCCAGCCTCCTCCTCCTGCTGCTATACACGCCCACAACACCTTGCCCATCGCCTCTCACAACACCTTCCTATCACCATCGATACAATCACACGGGAATGAGACACAGGCTCCCCACCCGCCTCACCCCTACCCCTACTCGAGAGAGAGAGAGAGAGAGAGAGAGAGAGAGAGAGAGAGAGAGAGAGAGAGAGAGAGAGAGAGAGAGACCTGGTGAGAGACGACGCCCTTAATGAGAATCCTTGGGTCGACATTCCCGATACAAGACAACCAGAGTTAGCATCTGTAGACCAGGGTCCTTGATGAGTTGATGTAGCTTCTTTTTCTCTAATTAGGAAAGGTCGACGAACGAGTATTTATTTTTTTTTCCTTTTTTTTCTTTTTTTTTTTTCTAAAGGCAGGAGGTGTATGGACGCGCGCTAGCCCGCCCGCCCGCGCCCCCCACCCACCCACCACTCACCTCCTGATCATCTATCACTAAAACAGGAATGATGACGTGTAGTCCTGATTACGGAGAGAGTCTCTCTCTCTCTCTCTCTCTCTCTCTCTCTCTCTCTCTCTCTCTCTCCGGTGCCTCGGGTTGACCGCTGACGCTCAGCAGACGACGACGCCAAGTTGTTGTGGGGGGACGCCTCCTCCTCCTCTTCATCCGTCGTGTTCGTCGTCCCTCGGCGTCAGCAGCCGCCACCACCACGCCTCCTCCTCCTCCTCCTCCTCCTCGCCCAGGGGCGTCGTGCAGCAGGTGCTACTGTTGCTGCAGCTGCTGCTGTTGTGGTGGTTGTGGTTGTGGTTGTGGTCGTGGTTGTGGTGGTGGTGTCAAGTGCCCTCCGGGGCTTCAGGCGACACTCTCGATCTATGTAGCACAGCCGATGTATCGGGGCAGGAGGTGTGGTCTGCCCGAAGGACCATATCACCGGACGGGAATATATAGAGAGAGAGATAAAGGGGTCGGAATATATATATAGAGAGAGATAAGGGGATCACTGAAGACGATCAGAGAGGTTCAGGTGTGATCAAAGCACGGCTGAAGACATACCTGACGACCGTAGCCCAGCAAGACGTGAGACATATCGGGTCCGACAGACATTATGCAACAGCATGGCGAACAGACACAGACAGAGGAAGGAGTCCCCTTACCTTACTGATATATTGCCACTACGATCACATAAAAGGACAGCGGCTTCCTCCAACACCCACACACAAAATGTGAAGATCATCATCACACACACACACACGAAGCAGCCTTCATCCACACAACCATCTCCCTCCTCCTCTTCCTCCTCCTACTTCTACTGCTCCTACTCCTACTCCTTCTCCTCCTCCTCCTCCTCCTCCTCCTCCTCCTCTTCATCTTCCTCCTCCTCCTCTTCCTCCTTCGTCAGATCATGTTCTCAAGCGCCTATACTTCTCATCCTTGCGTTACTCCATCTTCGCGAATGGCTCCACGTATCATCCATCCCCCCACCCCTGCCTCCTCCTCCTCCTCCTCCCGCTCCCGCTGCTGCTCCTCCTGTGATCTATCATACCAATTTGTTTTTCTTAGAGAGAGAGAGAGAGAGAGAGAGAGAGAGAGAGAGAGAGAGAGAGAGAGAGAGAGAGAGAGAGAGAGAGAGAGAGAGAGAGAGAGAGAGAGAGAGAGAGAGGAGGAGGAGGAGGCTTGCTTCACTCTGGTTCCTCGAATGATGTGCGTTCGTCTTCGCCAGGCAGGTTGTAAACACCCCCGCCCCCCCTAGCCCACGACGCCGTCACGCCACCGAGATAAGGCGAGAGATAAGATGGTGGTTATCTCTCGTCCCCCGCCCCACCTCCTCCTCCTCCTCCTTTCCCTCCTCCTCCTCTTCCTTGCAAACATCCTCATGGCATAGCTCATCCTCCGTGTCTCCCACCTCACAACTCACGTAACCTGTCGGCCTCTCCACCAACAACACACATCAGATGAGTACACATGTGTATCACAACACACATCAGACCAGTATACATGGGTATCGCAACACACATCAGACCAGTATACATGGGTATCACAACACACATCAGACCAGTATACATGGGTATCACAACACACATCAGACCAGTATACATGGGTATCACAACACACATCAGACCAGTATACATGGGTATCACAACACACATCAGACCAGTATACATGTGTATCACAACACACATCAGATGAGTATACCTGTGTATCACAACACACATCAGATGAGTATACCTGTGTATCACAACACACATCAGACCAGTATACATGGGTATCACAACACACATCAGACCAGTATACATGGGTATCACAACACACATCAGACGAGTATACATGTGTATCACAACACACATCAACTTACGAGACACAGTGATGAATAAAAAGCCAAACCCTGGTGACCTCCACTTAACCTGCATGTATGACGTCAGAATGCATGGTTAGCGACAGGCGAATGGTCATTAAGCCAAAACAAGCCAAATAATTCTATCAAATCAAATCTAAAATATGAATTGTAAGTGAACAGAGGTACGCACAGCTCTGGTCAAAATGGACGTACGAAAAAAAAACACTACGACAATTATGGACGACAGGGAAGTCCCTCTTTGATCGTACGAACCAGACGTAAAAATTCCACCCCCCCCAAAAAAAAAACCCAAGACAGTTACGTCAGCAAGTTGGGGAATGTGAGGTACACGTAGTCGTATACGCGACGCCTCCTCGCAGCGATAGGTAACGAACACAAGACGACCCAACCTTGCGACGTGAAGTTACGACACAGTAAATCCAAAGGAGGAGGAAGGGAGGAGGTGGGTGGGTGGGTGGGCGTCGCACTGAGTTTATGGCCCAGGGGGTGGGTGGTGGAGGGTGGAGGGTGTGGGGTGGGCCACACCATCTCCTCTTGCGACATGAAATTACGACAGCGTGTGTCATTCGAAGGCCCCCCCCCCCCCCCATCTTGCCAGCGGCAGCAACACACGTCTTCCTCCTTAAAGACGGACGGGCGTAAATCGACGTGTAAACCAACCCCGAACAACCAATCAGAGCACAGGAATTATGGGTGTTTACCATCATAACTATCGTTATCTACGACTGCCACTGGAAATTAAGAACTGCCTCCTGTGTGTGTCAAAGTACATAATGAACTTATAGAAAAAAAAACGAAAATATATAAAGGAGCGAAGGAGGGTTGGAGGGTGGTAGTGGAGGACGAAGTAATTAAAATGACGTAGAGGATTATTAAGGATAAAATGATGAGAGATGATTAAAAGATAACGTAAAGAAAACAAGGGATGAAGAAATAAGAAAGATAATCTAAGAATAATAGGCAAAAGATAACCATGTGTGAAGAGCCAGAAAGATAACTAAAGATGAAGAGAAAACAACGAATGACATACATAAAAAAGATAAAGATAATAAATGATAAACAAAACGATAACAAAGATGATAAATGATAAAACAATAACAAAGATAACAAATGATAAACAAAAAGATAACTAAGAGAAGACAAGGAGATAATCAAAGACTCATATCAACCAAGAACACATAAACAAAAACAAATCATGCAGGGACTTGTCGAAAACAACAACTACAACAAAAACAACAACTACAGCAACAACTACAACAAAAACAACATCTACAACAAAAACAACATCAACAAAAATAACAACTACAACAAAGACAACCATAACAAAAACGACAACTACAACAAAAACAACAACTACAGCAACAACTACAACAAAAACGACAACTACAACAAAAACAACAACTACAGCAACAACAACAAAAACGACAACTACAACAAAAACAACAACTACAGCAACAACTACAACAAAAACAACAACTACAGCAACAACTACAACAAAGACAACCACAACAAAACACAACATCTACAACAAAAACAACAACTATAACAAAAACATCAGCGATAATCTAATATAATATAAAAAAACCAACGGTAAAGAAAACTTTCAAAACAACACATTTAACTACAGTACAGAAAGCATTTAAAAAAATAAGTTTGATTCACAGGAAATTTCATTTGACCCAAGTTAAACTTTAAACGTCTGAGTTGTTGACCTCCGACACACACACACACACACACGTTACGACACATCCACCGAGTCCGG
>NC_092286.1:8224543-8227043 GCF_036320965.1 Panulirus ornatus
CGTTGTGCTCAAGCGTCGTACCGTCGTGCTCAAGGATCGTACCGTTGTGCTCAAGCGTCGTACCGTCGTGCTCAAGGGTCGTACCGTCGCGTTCAAGGTGCTGCGCTTGACGTGCCTCACGTGAAGAACGTACTAATTGAAAATACCAACGAGACACAGACGTAACTCATGGTCTCTCCTCCTGTCCTGAATACACAGCTATTATTTTCTCAAGAGTTTGGTCGGCCTTACTCTGGAAGGCCTGAAGTCTGGAAGGCCTTATTCTTCTCCCTCCTGCCCTTACTCTGGCTGGCCTTCACTGCTGACACGCATCATATCAGAAGCCCAAATAAATTATCTTCTGACACCAAGTCGTGTTTCTGTACACTTTCTTTTTTTTTTTGGTACTTTTAATAATTATTATTCAGCGAACCTTACTGAAGATGTATATCTTTATTTTTCATGACTATACGCGCACTTTACTGATGCATCACAATACTTTTCATCAAAGTTTAAAGTGACCTTGTATGAGATATACTTATGAAGACAGGGCCTTTGGTTTATACTAAGTCATTTATGTCGTTTATACTTATCAAGTTATCATATTTTATGTAGTTCTCTGATGAAAGAACGCAAGGTTGAATGAAGGTGAATGAAGATATAAAAATTTTTAGAAAGGTCAACGCATGTTCGCACTGCTTAGGGTAAAGATCGCATCTTCTAATCACCGTTTATTTAAAGGCCACGACTCCACAGACATGTTCTGATCACCTGTGAGTTTAAAGGTTCAGATACCACGAGTATATAATCTGATCCTCCTCTGCTCACCATCGACGCCCTTTTCCATCGCACGTACATTCTGATCGCCTGTTGTCCACAAGCTGACAATCGTCCCCCATCAACGCATTTACGATCGTCCACTCCACCCTAAGTTCTCTGAGTGGAGGGAAACGCACCTTTCAAGCAAGCGAGTCTCGACCACTTAAATCATGAGGCACTCAGTGTTCACTGGCCTGTTTGTAGATGCACTTACCACCTCTCCTGCATAGAGTACCTATGTCGAGTAGTGCCATCACTCCCTCTCGTATGTGATCACTGGATAGACTTTTCACCTCACCCCCATCCCAAGTGTCTTTCACGACCCCCTTGTTTCATTTCCGAGTCGCGCCTCGTCGAGTTCTCGCCTTTTAACTTGACGTGTCCGGGATCTCTTATATAAGTGTTTGTTTAAGTCATTGATTTCAAGTCTATAATTACCTATCGAGTTGGGGCGTAGGGGGGGGGCGAGGGGGGCTGGGCTCTGAGGAGCTTAATGTGTGTGTGTGTGTGTGTGTGTGTGTGTGTTTTAAGTCTACCGTCTTGAAGTGTTCCGTAGTGAGGGAGGGAGGGAGTGTGTTAGACCCTGTTGTATCCATCCTCCACACCCTGGCGAGGTGAAGTGCTTCCTTCCTCCCTTCCTTCCTCTTCGACGTCCTCACTGGGGGTTTGGTGAGGTCCTCCGTTTCCCACCCCGGGCGACGGGCGCATGAAGACGCTCACCCCTTCCCCTCTGGCGCCTCTGCCGTTAACCCTACCCCCCATCCATCCCCTTCCACACACACACACACACACACACACACAGCTCAACACTGATAACCCCAAGAATGCAACGTGTTCCTCCCTCTATCCACTCCTCCCTCCCCGCCATTCTTGTCCCCTCTTCGTCAGGTCGCCTATAGCATATATACCCTCACACACACACACACACACACACACACACACACACACACACACACAGCCTTGGCATAATGTTGTAAAATACGTCGTGACAGCTTTAATTGTCTTCATATCAAGCCATAATCAAGGATGATTGGTATGAAATATTACTCAGACGGGAGGGGAGAATGCGGCCAACAAATAAGAAAAAAAAATCCTAGTGTATATATATGTATATACATGTGTATGTGGGTGGGTTTGGGACATTCTTTCGTCTGTCTCTTTGCGCTACCTCGCTAACGCGGGAGACAGCGATTAAGTATAATGAATATATATATATATATATATATATATATATATATATATATATATATATATATATATATATCCCCATAGAAGGAAGAAGTTACAGATATCAAAATAAAGGAGAGAGAAAAACGAAAGAAGGAAAGACACTGGGAGAGAATATTGACCGAGATAGACAGAAAAAAAAAGAAGAAGGAATGATAGAAAACAGGAAATAAATATAAATTCGTTTATCCAGTTTTTTTTCGTTTCCTGGTATTGTGAGCCAACTGCATTACCACACACTGACCCCATTAGCCTTGTTTAGTGTGCCCCGGGTCTCAAACTTTTCTCCCCCACTGAAATTAATAAGCCTCGAAACCTTATATATATATATATATATATATATATATATATATATATATATATATATATATATATATATGACACATAGAGCTGCTTTCAGGAAAGGCTTTTCTCTACTGTCAAAATCTATTTTACGACATCTGAAATATAATGTTACCTACAGGCAATATATTTT
>NC_092286.1:8234543-8237043 GCF_036320965.1 Panulirus ornatus
TCTCCTAAGGCTGGTTTCTAGTCTCCTACTACCGGTTTCTAGTCTCCTGGTACTTATTTTCTAGTCTCCTGTTGTTGGTTTTCTAGTCTCGTGTTCCTGGTTTCTAGTCTCCTACTGGTGGTTTCTAATCTCCTACTGCTGGTTTCTAGTCTCCTACTGGCGGTTTCTAGGATCCTGCTACTCGTTTTCTAGTCTCCTTTTGCTGGTTTTCTAGTCTCTTGTCCTTGGTTTCTCGTCTCCTACTGCTGATCTCTAATCTACTGCCGGTCTCTAGTCTCCTGCTGGCGGTTTCTAGTCTCCTGCTGGCGGTTTCTAGTCTCCTGCTGGCGGTTTCTAGTCTCCTGCTGGCGGTTTCTAGTCCCCTCTGGCAGATGGTTTCTACACTCTTACCAGTCCCTAATCTACTATTAGTTTCTCACAATATCCTGCTATGTACACACACATATCTTGTTCCATAAGTATAGAAATACGAGACAGACAGATAAGCAGATAGATGCAGTGATATATATATATATATATATATATATATATATATATATATATATATATATATATATATATATATATAGGTATAGATACAGGACAGATGGATAAGTAGATAAATACAGTGATAGATATACAGATAGATAGACGAAAATAGCGCATCACGTTCGTAAACACTAATTTTCCTTTGGATTGGCAACAATTGACGCCAACGCGCGCGTGTGTGTGTGTGTGTGTGTGTGTGTGTGTGTGTGTGTGTGTCCGAGAGAGAGAGAGAGAGAGAGAGAGAGAGAGAGAGAGAGAGAGAGAGAGAGAGAGAGAGAGAGGTCAAATAGGTGTAATAATTACACCCAAAACAACGACACCATAAAAAAAAACCCAGAGGAGAAGGAAGGGGAGAAGGAAGGGGGAGAAGGGAAGGGGGAAACGCCATCGCCCCCTTCCCTCCTCCCAGCCCCCCTTACGCAAGTCGTGGCTCATCTGCATACCACCCTCTGACGCCCACGGGGTCAACATTACCTCGCCTGCCTGCGACGCCCGAACGCCACGCCACGCCAGCCCGGCCCAGCCATGGCCCACACCACACTCGCATGGTGGTTTGGCATGACCAGCAACACCCACACACCCACACCCACACACACAGACACACACACACACACACACCCACCCACACACCCACACACACACACCTACACACACACACCCACACCCACACACACCAACACACCCACCTACACAGACACACCCACACACACACACCCACACCGACACACCCACACACACACACACACACACACGCACATAAGCGCGCGCGCGCGCGCGACAAAGACAGGGAGGGGGGTAACGCCAGGTTGGGGTGGAGGGGGGAGGCGAGGGAGTGTGTGGCGTGGTAGAGGAGGGAGGGAGGGAAGGAGGGAGGGAGGGAGGGAGGGAGGGAGGGGTTGCTTAATGTTCCTGTAAGGGAGGGAGGGAGTGGGGGAAGGTAGGGGGGAGGGGGGGAAGGTAGGGAGGGGGGGGAAGCTTGCGTTACGTCGAAATTGACTTATTGGGGTACACGAACGTGACTTATTGGTGTACACGAACGTGACTTATCAGTGTACACGAAAGTGACGTATTGGTACAGACGAACGTGACTTATTGGTGTACACGAACGTGACTTATTGGTGCACACGAACGTGACTTATTGGTGCACACGAACGTGACTTACTGGTGTACACGAACGTGACTTACTGGTGTACACGAACGTGACTTATTGGTGTACACGAACGTGACTTATTGGTGCACACGAACGTGACTTATTGGTGTACACGAACGTGACTTATTGGTGTACACGAACGTGACTTATTGGTGTACACGAACGTGACTTATTGGTGCACACGAACGTGACTTATTGGTGTACACGAACGTGACTTATTGGTGCACACGAACGTGACTTATTGGTGTACACGAACGTGACTTATTGGTGTACACGAACGTGACTTATTAGTGTACACGAACGTGACTTATTGGTGTACACGAACGTGACTTATTGGTGTACACGAACGTGACTTATTAGTGTACACGAACGTGACTTATTGGTGTACACGAACGTGACTTACTGGTGTACACGAACGTGACTTATTGGTGTACACGAACGTGACTTATTGGTGCACACGAACGTGACTTACTGGTGTACACGAACGTGACTTATTGGTGTACACGAACGTGACTTACTGGTGTACACGAACGTGACTTATTGGTGTACACGAACGTGACTTACTGATGTACACGAACGTGACTTATTGGTGTACACGAACGTGACTTACTGGTGTACACGAACGTGACTTATTGGTGTACACGAACGTGACTTACTGGTGTACACGAACGTGACTTATTGGTGTACACGAACGTGACTTACTGGTGTACACGAACGTGACTTACTGGTGTACACGAACGTGACTTATTGCTGTACACGAAAGTGACTTATTGGTGCACACGAACGTGACTTATTCGTACACACGAAAGTGACTTATTGAGC
>NC_092286.1:8242043-8244543 GCF_036320965.1 Panulirus ornatus
GAGGGATTTCTCCAGTGGGAGTAGGCTGGGAGAGGGATTTCTCCAGTGGGAGTAGGTTGGGAGAGGGATTTCTCCAGTGGGAGTAGGCTGGGAGAGGGATTTCTCCAGTGGGAGTAGGCTGGGAGAGGGATTTCTCCAGTGGGAGTAGGCTGGGAGAGGGATTTCTCCAGTGGGAGTAGGCTGGGAGAGGGATTTCTCCAGTGGGAGTAGGCTGGGAGAGGGATTTCTCCAGTGGGAGTAGGCTGGGAGAGGGATTTCTCCAGTGGGAGTAGGCTGGGAGAGGGATTTCTCCAGTGGGAGTAGGCTGGGAGAGGGATTTCTCCAGTGGGAGTAGGCTGGGAGAGGGGTTTCTCCAGTGGGAATAGACTAGGAGAGGGATTACTCCAGTGGGAGTAGGCTGGGAGAGGGATTTCTCCACTGGGAGTAGACTGGGAGAGGGATTTCTCCTCTGCTAGTGGGTTAGAAGAGGGATTTTTGTATTGCGTTCGTGGGTTAGGAAAAGGGATTCGTATAATGCTAGTGGATTGGGAAAGGAAAAAAGAAAAAAAAGGAACATGCTTTGAGGAAAGAAAGAGGGAAGGAAGGATAGATAGATGGTGAAAAATCGGTCCGGTTTCGAAGGAAGGATAGATAGGTGGAGAAAAATAGATCAGGTTTCGAAGGAAGGATAGATAGGTGGAGAAAAATAGATCAGGTTTCGAAGGAAGGATAGATAGATGGAGAAAAATAGATCAGGTTTCGAAGGAAGGATAGATAGATGGAGAAAAATAGATCAGGTTTCGAAGGAAGGATAGAGAGATGGAGAAAAATAGATCACGTTTCGAAGGAAGGATAGATAGATGGAGAAAAATAGATCAGGTTTCGAAGGAAGGATAGATAGATGGAGAAAAATAGATCAGGTTTCGAAGGAAGGATAGAGAGATGGAGAAAATAGATCACGTTTCGAAGGAAGGATAGATAGATGGAGAAATATAGATCAGGTTTCGAAGGAAGGATAGATAGATGGAGAAAAATAGATCAGGTTTCGAAGGAAGGATAGATAGATGGAGAAAAATAGATCAGGTTTCGAAGGAAGGATAGAAAGATGGAGAAAAATAGATCACGTTTCGAAGGAAGGATAGATAGATGGAGAAAAATAGATCAGGTTTCGAAGGAAGGATAGATAGACGGAGAAAAATAGATCACGTTTCGAAGGAAGGATAGATAGATGGAGAAATATAGATCAGGTTTCGAAGGAAAGATAGATAGACGGAGAAAAACAGATCAGGTTTCCAGATAATATTATACGTTTCTTACTAGGTTCACGCCCATGAGGATAGGTCGCAAAACGCTGGTCTGGAAGAGCTCTCTCTCTCTCTCTCTCTCTCTCTCTCTCTCTCTCTCTCTCTCTCTCTCTCTCTCGATCTATCTATCTATCTATATCTATCTATCTATCTATGTTTAACAATCCATCCATCGAGCTAGCCCTTCCATCTATCTATCTATATACATCACCACACCGATCTACCTGGTCCGTCGACCCATCTATCTATCTATCTATCTATGTCTAACAGTCCATCCATCGATCTAAACCCTCCATCTATCTATCTATCTATCTATCTATACATATATACATACATATATATATATATATATATATATATATATATATATATATATATATATATATATATATATGTATCTATCTATCTATCTATACATATATACATATATATATATATATATATATATATATATATATATATATATATATATATATATATATGTATATATCCCTGGGGATAGGGGAGAAAGAATACTTCCCACGTATTCCCTGCGTGTCGTAGAAGGCGACTAAAAGGGGAGGGAGCGGGGGGCTGGAAATCCTCCCCTCTCACTTTTTTTTTTTTTTTTTTAATTTTCCAAAAGAGGGAACAGAGAAGGGGCCCAGGTGAGGATATTCCCTCAAGGGCCCAGTCCTCTGTTCTCAACGCTACCTCGCTAATGCGGGAAATGGCGAATAGTATGAAAGAAAGAAAAAGATATATGTATATATATATATATATATATATATATATATATATATATATATATATATATATATATATATATATATATATCACCACATCGATCTACCTGGTCTGTCGACTCACCTATCTATCTATCTATCTATCTATCGCAGCTCCCCCGGGGACACGGCACGCCAATATCCCTCGTCGCCATCCTGGACCCTCCCGAGATCCTAGGCAGGTTGAGACGAAAATCCTGTTTACCACAAGACAGAGTTACGACACTAGGGACCTACACCCCCCCATTCCGACATCCCACACCCTCCCCATCCTCACTCTCCCCCTCCTCCATTCCCCTCACCCCCATCCTCCATCCCCCTCCCTCCCGACACCCCACACCCTCACCCCCCCATCCATTCCCCTCACCCCCATCTTCCATCCCCCTCCCTCCCGACACCCCACACCCTCACCCCCCCTCCTCCATTCCCCTCACCCCCATCCTCCATCCCCCT
>NC_092286.1:8249543-8269543 GCF_036320965.1 Panulirus ornatus
GGGTTAGGTCAAAGGCCAGGCTGACACAGGGTTAGGTCAAAGGTCAGGCTACTACAGGGTCAGGGTCAAGGATCATAATGCCGTCGTACGCTGTCGTACCCAGGGCAACATCGTCGGTCGGAGAGGTCGTACAACGTCGTAACGAAGGGTCGTGCCCTCGTGCACAAGAGTCGTATACGGTCGTACGCAAGAGCAAGTCGTCTTCTTAACCGTCGTCGTACCGTCGCACGCAACATGTAAACAACAACATCTCAAAATAGACATGAAGTTAAGTTATATATTTTTTTTTTTCCTTGTCTTCCTGGAATATCAACATCCCCTGGCATGTCTCAAGCCCCGAGGTGGCCTCTTTACCCACTCGCAGGCTGAGCCCGGTAACACCCAAGTACCCGATACCCAAACCATACATCCCTTTGAACCCTTGACCGCCACCCACCCCCCTCCCACCCCCACAACATCCTTCGCTACGAAGGCAAACAACGAACGAATCACAATCCGGCCACAACGTAACACTATCTATTCCACTTATCATCGTCTACTGCCAGCGCGATAGATACGTGTGTGTGTGTGTGTGTGTGTGTGTGTGTGTGTGTATACACAGACAGAGGCAACCCCCCCTCCCCCCAGAACCATGACGACTCTAATCTAATCTAATCTAATCTAATCTAATCTCTAAGTTGCTCGACTTAAATCACCTTCCCAAGCCTGAAACAATTCCAAACCAACTTCTTAACGTCGGAAAGTTTCCAGTACCGAGAAACTCCCGAGCCTGAAAAAGCACACACACACACACACACACACACATGCTCGGTGCTCCATACAACGCCAGCAGACGTGCCAGCCACCAGGCATGTCAATCACCTTTTTCCTTTTGACGTGAGAGAGGAAGGAGGAGGTGGAGGAGGAGGAGGAGGAGGGGGGAGCTACTGCTCCTCCAACTGCTCCTCCTCCTCTTCCTCCTGTTACAGATGCTTGCTGCTGCTCCTCCTCCACCACCACCTACACCACGAGCAACACCCACCACCTCCTCACCTCACCTCCTCACCTCACCACCTCGCCACCTCACCTACGCACCCACCTACCCAACACAAGACCACCACTTTCCAAATCACTACCACGCCCATCACCAACACCGCAGGTCAGGTCCACCCCATGCCACACCTGCCCCACCCTTCTCTCTCTCTCTCTCTCTCTCTCTCTCTCTCTCTCTCTCTCTCTCTCTCTCTCTCTCTCTCTCTCTCTCACTTACACACACACACACAGAGCAATACCTCCTCGCCTACAGAGCAACATGGCGTGGAATACATTACGGAAACAAAGCGAATAAAACATCTTTTAGTGTCCATCTCTCACGGTTCTCATTACCCCCAGGTGAGGGACGGAGGTGGGGGGGAGCCGGCACACACACACACACACACACACACACACACCTCTGCCATAAATTACTGCATGAAATATCTCCAGCTCTCTCTCTCTCTCTCTCTCTCTCTCTCTCTCTCTCTCTCTCTCTCTCTCTCTCTCTCTCTCTCTCTCTGTCTGTTTGCCCCCGAGAAAAAAAAATATTACCATGCGCTCGTCGGGTGTTTTTTTTTCCTGTAATCCGTGGAACGAGGCGGCCGCTCTGCCCTGGCCAGGTGGTTGTGGTTGTGGTGGTTGTGGTTGTTGTGGTTGTGGTTGTTGTGGTTGTGGTTGTGGTGGTTGTGAATGTGGTGGGAGTAGTTGTGGTGGTTGTGGTTGTGGTTGTGGTGGTTGTGGTTGTGGTTGTGGTGGTTGTGGTGGTTGTGGTTGTGGTGGGAGTAGTTGTGGTTGTGGTTGTGGTGGTTGTGGTGGTTGTGGTTGTGGTGGTTGTGGTTGTGGTTGTGGTGGTTGTGGTTGTGGTGGTTGTGGTTGTGGTGGTTGTGGTTGTGGTTGGAGTAGTTGTGGTGGTTGACGTAAACTAGTGATGATGGTGTTGTGGGTGGGTTGAGTGGTGTGGTAGACGTGATGGTGAGGGTTGTGGGGGGGGGGTAAGGGAGAGCAGTTGTAATACACACACACACACAGACACACACACACACACACCACACACACACACACACACACACACACACACACACACACACACACACACACACACACACACCTCCGCGGCTCTAATGTGACTTTTTTTTCTAAATTTCTAAATTGCACTCGAGTGTATTACCCCTGTGGGGAATTTCTCTTTACATAGATAACAAACTCTGGAAAAAAGGGAAATAACAATTGAACTAAATTCGTGGCTCAAAGGGACTAACATAATCTACAACCGAGTAACATAATGTAACATAATCTACAACCGAGTAACATAATGTCCGAGTAACATAATGTAACATAATCTACAAGCGAGTAACATAATGTAACATAATCTACAAGCGAGTAACATAATGTAACATAATCTACAAGCGAGTAACATAATGTAACATAATCTACAAGCGAGTAACATAATGTAACATAATCTACAACCGAGTAACATAATGTAACATAATCTACAAGCGAGTAACATAATGTAACATAATCTACAACCGAGTAACATAATGTCCGAGTAACATAATGTAACATAATCTACAAGCGAGTAACATAATGTAACATAATCTACAAGCGAGTAACATAATGTAACATAATCTACAAGCGAGTAACATAATGTAACATAATCTACAAGCGAGTAACATAATGTAACATAATCTACAAGCGAGTAACATAATGTAACATAATCTACAAGCGAGTAACATAATGTAACATAATCTACAAGCGAGTAACATAATGTAACATAATCTACAAGCGAGTAACATAATGTAACATAATCTACAAGCGAGTAACATAATGTAACATAATCTACAAGCGAGTAACATAATGTAACATAATCTACAACCGAGTAACATAATGTAACATAATCTACAAACGAGTAACATAATGTAACATAATCTACAAGCGAGTAACATAATGTAACATAATCCACAACCGAGTAACATAATGTAACATAATCTACAAGCGAGTAACATAATGTAACATAATCTACGAGCGAGTAACATAATGTAACATAATCCACAACCGAGTAACATAATGTAACATAATCTACAACCGAGTAACATAATGTAACATAATCTACAACCGAGTAACATAATGTAACATAATCTACGAGCGAGTAACATAATGTAACATAATCCACAACCGAGTAACATAATGTAACATAATCTACATGGAAGTAATATAATGTACAACCGAGTAACATAATCTATATGGAAGTAATATAATCCACAAGCGAGTAGCATATTCAAAAAGCGAGTCACATAATCTACAAGGGAGTAATATAATGTCAACAAATTTCATCAACAATTCACCTTCTTGTCCACATGGTAAGTTTATTATGATACGCTCGTTGTCTGTCTTGGACAATCACTTGTTTACCAAATGGCGTCCTAGTTACGTCTCTTCGTTGTATATCAATTTATATATATTTCTCCTGTGCCTTCCCTGATGATGTGATTATGACACGAAAGTGCACTTGGGAACTTATCGTGTTTCATTTTCCCCGTGGACCCATGGGAAAATATATATATATATATATATATATATATATATATATATATATATATATATATATATATATATATATATATATATATATCAGAGAACGTCATGGAGAAAGAAAGTACGTCCTGAGGAACCATTTTCCTCCACAATGCACTTGGTGATCCAGACCCTCCAAACCTCTCCAAATATCTTCCGAGGGAGGAACCAGTGGAGTGTATCGCCTCGTCTCTCATTTTCCCCTCTCCACCTATGAGTACCATCCAGTTTTCCCATTTTCATTTTCCCCTCTTCATCTATGAGTACCATCCAGTTTTCCCATTTTCATTTTCCTCTCTTCTTCTTCTATGAGCAACATCCAGTTTTCCCATTTTCATTTTCCCCTCTTGTTCTTCTATGAGCAACATCTAGTTTTCCCATTTTCATTTTCTCTCTTCCTCTATGAGTAACATCCAGTTTTCCCATTTTCCATCCGCACGTCCCTTAGACACCCAGGTACTAGACGGGGAAAAGAGGAAGACACGTCCCCTCTCAAACAAGGACCCGTAACAAGGTAAAAAAAAAAAAAGGGGGGTACGAAAAGAGAAATGTTTTAAGACACACACACACACACACACACACACACACACACACACACACACACACACACACACTGAACAAATAACTCTTCATTATAACTACGAAACCAAAGAAAAAAAATATATATATACATATATATATATATATATATATATATATATATATATATATATATATAGAGAGAGAGAGAGAGAGAGAGAGAGAGAGAGAGAGAGAGAGAGAGAGAGAGAGAGAGAGAGAGAGAGATTTTATCTTTTTACTGCGTCTTACGAAAATAAAAATGCGACAACACCCCCCCCTCCCCTCCCCTCCCTTCCTCGTTACAAGACCTTAACACGCTGTCGTTGGCAAGAACACACAATTGCCTTGTTAGTCTCGCTCAAAATTATGGGTAAGATTCTTAACACGCGCCTCTCTCTCTCTCTCTCTCTCTCTCTCTCTCTCTCTCTCTCTCTCTCTCTCTCTCTCTCTCCTGTTTCTTTATTTTTGAAACATGCCAAAAAAATAAGGAGGAAGAAATAAAATCCAACTTACATAAGTAGGGTTACGAAAGGACATTACCACGTCCAACTCCGCTGTGATAAGTGACTCTTACTATTAATACAGTAACATTTTAAGTTTTTATTCTTTTGTCTTTTTTTATCTTTTTTTTTTCACTATCATTTAACTTTACTCTCGCTCTGAGGTAAGTGGAGCACAAGGGCTAAAGCAAGTTGTGGTGTCGATGGAGGGAGGAGAGAGAGAGAGAGAGAGAAAGAAGAGAGAGAGAGAGAGAGAGAGAGAGAGAGAGAAACAGAGAGAGAAAGAGAAAGAGAAAGAAAGAGAGAGAGAGAGAGAGAGAGAGAGAGAGAGAGAGAAAGAGAAAGAAAGAGAGAGAGAGAGAGAGAGAGAGAGAGAGAGAGAGAGAGAGAGAGAGAGAGAGAGAGAGAGAGAGAGTCTCTCTCTCGGACACAAACTTTCCTCTGGTTCTTTCTTATTGATGTACCGAAGACTGTTATCCAACTGGCACGTGAAGGGAATATATATGTATGGTCCAGCTCTTCCCCTCCACCAGACAGACACATGTCGATACATGGGGGCGGAAAGGGAGGAGTTTCTCTCTCTCTCTCTCTCTCTCTCTCTCTCTCTCTCTCTCTCTCTCTCTCTATATATATATATATATATATATATATATATATATATATATATATATATATATATATATATAAATATATATATATATATATATATATATATATATATATATATATGTATATATATTATATATACTCAATCGCTGCCGTCTCCCGCGTAAGCAAGGTAGCGCAAGGAAACAGACGAAAGAATGACCCAACCCACACATACTCATGTATATGAATAAACGCCCACACACGCACTATACATGCCTATACATTTCAACGTACATATACATACGCAGACATATACATATATACACACGTAAATTTTCATATATATATATATATATATATATATATATATATATATATATATATATATATATGAAAAAGCAGTTATTAACTGTACTATGCAAATCGATGATGTAGCTAATAGACATTTCTGATAACGCTTCAATAGATAATTTTTTTTCAAGAAAATAATTTTGTAATTCCTTTGAGAGAATTCCTTCAACAGCATTCGATATAAAATGATTACATTCGGCATTTGAGACGATTACATTTAGCATCTTCATGGCATGATCCTGACTAAATTACATTTTGAACCCGATGAATTATATTTGAAATTCCCATCAGTTCTGTCTCGTGTGAGAAACGATTACCTTGAAGTCTAGGGTAATTTATGAGAGCCCGTCTCATTAATTACATTAAAGAAAAAAAAGAAGTTTCTCATTAATCACTATCATCAACCCCCTACAGTCTGGAGAAAACCCTGACTCATATTGACTCATACTGACTCATACTGACTCATACTGACTCATACTGACTCATTTTGACTCATATTGACTCATATTGACTCATACTGGCTCATATCGACTCATACTGACTCATACTGACTCATACTGACTCATACTGGCTCATATCGACTCATACTGACTCAAAATGGCTCATATTGACTCATACTGACTCATACTGACTCATACTGACTCATACTGACTCATTTTGACTCATATTGACTCATATTGACTCATACTGACTCATACTGACTCATACTGACTCATACTGACTCATTTTGACTCATATTGACTCATATTGACTCATACTGGCTCATATCGACTCATACTGACTCATACTGACTCATACTGACTCATACTGGCTCATATCGACTCATACTGACTCAAAATGGCTCATATTGACTCATACTGACTCATACTGACTCATACTGACTCATACTGACTCATATTGACTCATACTGACTCATATTGACTCATACTGGCTCATATTGACTCATACTGACTCAAACTAACTCAAATGACTCATACTGACTCATATAATTTTCCTCTTGTCCCTAAATTACATTATCAATCACCAGTCTCATATTCACAATCATTTTTCTCTCTGGAAAAAAAATCGATATCATAATTACATTTGATATCTTTACCAATTACCATTCATTCTACTTACATACATTTGATATCTTAAACTACTCGTTATCCTGCACAATTATATTTGATATTTCTAATTACTCGTTATCTTTAACCACTCGCTCTCTTACTTAATTACATTTGATATCTTTAACTACTACTTATCCATCTTAATCATATCTGATATCTTTAACTGCTTGTTATCCTGCTTAATGGCATCTGATATCTCAAACTACTCGCTATCCTACATAATCACATCTGATATCCTTAACTACTCGTTATCCTGCTTCATTACATCTCATACCTTTACTAATTACTCCTCATCCTAATTAAGGGTAAACTCTACAGTAAATATTAATGGTATCTTTCCCTACTAAATGTCTTCTTCGCATCGCGTATCAATTTTGGGCCTAATGAGTTCTTACGGCGGAGTCATTCATTATTCATCACACTGAGGACCTCTAATTAACAACCAGTTGACATCGTCATTATGGGCATATGACAACGGACTTCATTTTTACCTGTGACATCACCTGTTAACTGAAGACATCGTGATCGGAATATGCTCTCTCTCTCTCTCTCTCTCTCTCTCTCTCTCTCTCTCTCTCTCTCTCTCTCTCTCTCTCTCTCTCTCTCTCACTCTCTCTCTCTCTCGTGTGGGGCCAGACCACCTCGCTTGAGACCTTGTGGGTCTGTGTGGTCTGTGTATCTACGTAATTCTCTCTCTCTCTCTCTCTCTCTCTCTCTCTCTCTCTCTCTCTCTCTCTCTCTCTCTCTCTCTCTCACACACACACACACACACACACACACGAGGAGGAAAAACATTATTATATTCCTAGGATTTTTTTCTTTTTCAATGTGATAATATAATACATGTTCCTCTTAACCATCCCCCAAAACCATTCCCGTATTAGCATGAAGCATATAGCATGACCTATAACAGCATTTAGCATGACCTATAACAGCATATAGCATGACCCATACCATGCACCAGCATTCATCATAACACGTACACCAGTATCAATCACACTTACAATACCGCCAACAACAACATGCAGCATTAGTTATAACACGTAAAGCATTATTTACGACACATGCAGCATAACCCATAACTCATACCAGCCAGCATCAGTTAGAACAAGTAGAGCAATGTGTACAACCCATACAACTTAACCACGTAAAAGCATTACTTACAACACATACAACCCGACCCACCCACAACACCACCTACCAGCCCCACCTACAACACATCAAATTATGACACTGATCCCACCTACGTCAGGTAAAGCACAGTGGAGATAAAGGTATACGAACTGCCTCCCAGCCACTAAACCCTCCCCAAATACGAATTCCTTGTTCAAATTCTGAGGACAGGTTCGAATCCCAGGAAGGAGGAGGTGGGGGGAGGGGGGGGGGGGGGGGGGAATATATAGACACACACACATACACACACACACACACACACACACACACACACACACACGCACACTGGCTAATACAATCCTGAGCCCTTTGAGCAATTTGTGGTGGTTTGTGAAAGGAAAAAAAAAAATGGGATTTCGCGTGGTTGCGTCAATGAATTTTTTTGCAAATCACTTTACGCATGTCGTGGAGACGGTGATTACTACACGTATTGCCCCGACCTTCAGGATGAAAGAATGAAAGAAATTCATTCATAGGTTTCTTTGTTTGTTTGTTTGTTTGTTTTTTTGGTATCCTGGAATATAATTTTTGTCTGTCTGCCTAATTCAGCTTTTCTCTATCTCATCATCTGCCAATCTATCTATCTATCTGTCTATCTATAAAGCCCCATATCTCAATAATAATAATAATAATAATAATAATAATAATAATAATAATGACGAGAATCACTATAGCAAAAAATTTTGAGACCTTTAAATATTCATAATGAAAAAAAATTATATATATATATATATATATATATATATATATATATATATATATATATATATATATATATATATATATATATATACATATATATATATATATATATATATATATATATATATATATATATATATATATATATATATATATATATATCAGTCAGGAAGGGAGAGAAGGAAGGGCTGACTGAACTAAAATGGACAGACCAACACAAGGGCCCAGGCGAGGGTGACAGAGGGGTCGTGAAGGACCCATACAAGAGGATTGTTGTCAGAGGAAACCTCTTCAGTGTGAGGAGGAGGAGGAGGAGGAGGAGGAGGAGGAGGAGGAGGAGGAGGAGGAGGAGCAGCAGCAGCAGCAGCAGCAGCAGCAGCAGCAGGAGGAGACTGGACGCATCTACCTTCATATGTTTTCCAGGACAAGACCACCAGCTAGGCACTCAAGCCAAGGAATGGAAGCTGGAAGGCACCAATTTACATATATATATATATATATATATATATATATATATATATATATATATATATATATATATATATATAAAGTATAAACTGTGACTTGGATGAAAGAAACTCTGACTACATAAATACCAAAAGAAATATCTCGAAAATGTTTTCAAAAGATGAAATCCAAATGACCTCATTAACTCATGTTCATTCGCTTTTATATGAGAAAAATGAAAAAAATCTTCTTCCTCTTCTCCTTCTTCTTCTTCTTCGCCTTCGTCTTCTTCTCCTTCGTCTTCTTCTTCTTCTTCTTCTTCTTCTTCTTCTTCTTGTACCTTTTTTTGATCCAGGATGGTAAGAGGAATACCTGTGTACGTGGTGCAATACTTCCTGGGGAATACAACGCCGGACGTTCTTATGCGATTACGCAAACGAAATACAACATGTTTATTTCACAACATTTTTCCCCACGCGAGATATTGTTATTAAAGCCTTTGTTTCTCGCGCGAATTGGGACGCACAAAGTTCCCTCTTGGAGTCCAAAGGGGCTGACCAAACCAGGAGGTTCATCTGGGCCAAAGTGGTTGCTGAGGAACAAAGAGGCTTTTGAAAAGACGAGAGAAAACGTCAGTAAAAATGCGTTCCAGGGGCATGGTGGTAGTCGAGGGTAAAGGGGTGATCCAATCCAAAAGATAAAGTGGGGTTTAACCAAGTTGGTTAACTGCGATTTATCCTGATGAAGAAATGATAAAGTTGTCGTGGCCAAAGGAGTAATCTGCTGCGGTGAAGTTATCTCAGCAGGACGGGGGGTTCAGCAGCTCTGACCAAAGGGGTTGGACTAGGTCAAAGTGGGTAGGGACACCCAATAGGTCAAAGGGGCTTATCTAAAGGAGGTCAGGTGCGATAGGAGGATCTAGCTAGGGATAAAGGGGAGGTTGTGTAGGCCAAAAGCGGGTAGTCTTGACCAACTGAGGTATTGCAGACCAAAAGGGGTAGTCTAGACCAAAGGGGGTATTCTACCCCTATGGGGATATACTAGACCATAAGGGGTAGTCAAGATCAAAAGGGGTTACTCTAAGCCATAGAGGGGAAGTTCAGAAGAAAGGGGTTAGTCTATAGGGGGGGTAACCTAGGAGAAAAGGTGCATTCTATACCCAAAGGAGGTAGTCTAAGCCAAAGGGGGTAGTGCAGCCCAAAGACACTGTGGGGGTCGTCTTTGAGTTGAGAGTTCACGTCTTTACCTAAAGGAGGTATTCCGAGCCAAAGGGGGGTGGTAATCTATACCTCATCTCAATGAGGTGGTCTGAGCCAAAAAGGGGAGGTGGGTTGATAGGTAGGTAGCACAGACCAAAGACACTGTGGGGGGGTGGTCGTCGTCTCGGGTTGGGAGTCCAGAGTCTTTACCTAAACTCGTTCTCCCTCGCTGACTTCAAACGCCAGCTTCTTTATGAATAACCCCAGAGGCTGGTGGGAGAGGAAAAAAAAAAGAGAGAGAGTAAACATTTGCATTTATCCTGCCTAGCATCATTTTCCTCTCCCTGCCTCTCCCTGCCTCAACTACCACCCCGACCCTTCCTCACCCCTCTCTATCCCTTCTCCCTTGTGGACCTACTAGCAAGAGGGATTTGAGGGTCTTCGGATTCTCCTGAAACCACTGAAAGACAGTAGAGCCAGGGTGCTGTCGCTTCAGCACTTCAGTGAGGTGGGCTCTTACTATCTCTCTCTCTCTCTCTCTCTCTCTCTCTCTGCTTCCTGAAGCCCTGAAAGATGGTACCCTGGCTGCCACTGCACTCTTACGTCAGAGGACTCTCTCTCTCTCTCAAGATCGGCTCTTCTGTCTGTATACTTAAGACACCGTGAAGTTCCTGAAAGACGGTCTCCAGGCCGCTCTCCCTTCAGAGCTTCGGTGGTGAGTGCTTGCCCGTGTTTCTCATGAGTTTCCTGAAGTTCCTGAAAGACAGTATCCCAGCCTGCTCTCTCTCTCTCTCCCTCTCGCTTTCAGAGGTTCAGCGTCTGAATGCTACACAGGAAGCGGTTAGGGCGTAACCAGCGACGAAGGGAGAATACATACAATTCTGTTCCTTCCTTCGTTTCGTGTCTCCTCCCTTTCTATCATCCCTTCTTCATCCCTCCCTCCCTCCCTCCCTTTACTTCACACCTTCCTTCCCTCCCTTTATACACCCTCCCTCCCTCCCTTTATTTCACACCTTCCTTCCCTCCCTTTATTCTACATGCTCTCTCCCTCTTTCCTCCCCTTTTACTTCGGGGCGCCGCTAATGTCAGCATCTTCACGACGTCTCCCGCCCTATAACGCAACGATCCCAAATCGTATTTTCACTATCCAATTTCTCCTTCCTGAAATGGCGACAGTTTTCCTGTTCGTATTTTTCTCGCGTGTATATAACTGCCGGCAGATGACCCTTATTTCCCCCCCTCACTGTAGTCACACACCGCACCTTGAGGAGAATAACACTGTCTTGCTCCTGATTTGTCATTGGTTCTTCTATGTCTTTTCTTTAAAAGGAATTCTGTCCTTTTTGTCCTTTTGTTTGAACTACTTTCCCATCACGAAATTGGGAAATAAAAGGGTTTTTTTCAATGACAAATCTCATAATAAATAAATAATCACAATTTTGGATAAATAATAACTTGTATATCATAAAACAAACAAACAAACAAATAAACACACAATACGTATATACATAAATCAAGAGAATCAACAAAAATCTACGTCAGGGAAAAGTGACTCAAAAATATCCATAGAATTTAAAATTTCAAAAATTTGATTTTTTTTTCAAAAATTTAAATTTATATGATGGGGAAAAAAAGGCTGATCGTCGTTATTCTATCTATCTATCTATCTATCTATCTATATGTCTATCTATTTTTGATATGGCAGGGGAAAGGTAGTAGAATAGAGAGATAAGGAGCAAAACACCACCGAGAAAATTACCACTTAAAAAAAATGGTTACCTTGAAAAAGGCCCACCTTTTAAAACAGACCATTTAATAAAAACTGCCTTCAAATACGACTTACCTTAAAATATCCACCTTTAAAAAAAAATGACCACTAAAAGAGTATCTCCACTTTCAAAAAAACGACCATCTAAAACGAAAAAACGCTATAAAAAAACGACCATCTAAAACGAAAAAACGCTATAAAAAAAACGACCCTCACCCACTTTAAATGACCACCTTAGGAAACACCATCTTAAAAACGACCACTTAGGAATGAAAATGAAAAAGGGACCACCTCGGAAAAAAAAGAAAAATTCACCTAAAAAAAAAATCAAATCCACCACTGTGGAAATAAGAAGTTTTGAAGCGTGTGAATGATGTCAGGGGGAGAGAGAGAGAGAGAGAGAGAGAGTAAAAGGATACTCATCTCTCTATCTCTATCTATCTATCTATCTATCTATCTATCTATCTGTCTCTCTCACTCCAACAGCCAAGATCACCCACCTCCCCCCCACCCACCCAACCACCCACCACCCCAGGCTCCAAAACAAAGGATTTCTCTCCCTCTCTCTCTCTCTCTCTCTCTCTCTCTCTCTCTCTCTCTCTCTCTCTCTCTCTCTCTCTCCGTACATATGTATGGCTCTCTAACAAGAGTAAACTTCTGGGCCATTACAAGAGCGCACGTCTGCCTTAGAAAAAAAAAGAAGAAAAAAACACACTACGGGTAATTTGAAGTCTTGCTTTGCAAGCCACTCACTCACTCGCTCAACACGGAGTGGGGGTGAGTGAGGAGGAGGAGGAGGAGGAGAAGAAGTTTAGGAAGAGATGACTTGTGTAAGAGCGATTGTACAGCGTCGTTGCCACACAAGAGTGGCGCTTACGAAGGAATTTCCCCTCCCACACCCCACCCTCCACTAAGGTATATTATCTCTCTCTCTCTCTCTCTCTCTCTCTCTCTCTCTCTCTCTCTCTCTCTCTCTCTCTCTTTGCGTCTCAACGCTCCGTATGCAGTAACCTCCCCAACAGACACATGATACAGGAGCATAGACTAACCCTCTTCCCCCCCCCCCTCCTCCCCCCTCCCCCTCCACCCCCCTCCCCCCTCGCCCCCACCTTTAACCTCAACTTCCTGTAATTAAACCTCCGGTTCCTAATTACACTTAAACCTGTAATGAGGGAGGTAAATTCACAGTGAGAGTGAGAGTGTGTGTGTGTGGGGGGAAAGGGGAAGGGGGGGGTGCTGGGCTGTGACTTCACACACACACACACACACACACACTCTCTCTCTCTCTCTCTCTCTCTCTCTCTCTCTCTCCTCTCTCTCTCTCTCTCTCTCTCTCTCTCGCCCTTGATCCCATTCCCCGGGGGCCACCTGGTTAATATATCATACGCGCTCCTACGCGTCAAAAAAGTAAAAATTCCTGGCACATTTCCTCCCACCCCCATGGCGCCATGGGCGGGAAATCCTTCCCCGTGGGCGCTGGACGCACGCCCTTAAGGCTCGCCGGCCCTTAGCACTGTCTTGGCCCGCGTCACCTCCCCCCCCCCCCCGCCCCACTCCAATTCCTCATATTAGTATAGTGCCATCGCACCTTATATGACCCCCCCTACCCCTACCCCCCCCAAGGTCAGCGACACCCTACCCCCCCCTACCCCCTATCTTGGGAAACTAAGATCGCCCCTCTGGCGCCCAGGCATAAGGCTGCGAGTCCCCCCCCCCCCTCCAAGACTATGTAATCATCAAGTAATATGACACTATTTGCACACGTGACGCCCTTCTTACCGGGGGTGGGTTCCGGGGGGTGGGGGGAGGGGGGGATGATGGAGGGAGGGGGAGGGAGGGGGAGGGAGGGGGAGGTTACAGGTCATATATGGGGAGGTCAACCATGGGAGGGAGTGGGGGAGGGGCGGTGGGGGGGGGGTCATCCTATGATTGGGCCCCCGAGGTGGCTTCCTGTGGCGCGGGGTCATCATCTCCGGGTTCGTTAACAAGCTCGTTAAGTGGTTAGCGACGTCGTCCTCGAAGTGGCTGGTTGAAGGGGTCGTCCTCAAGATGGCTGGCTACACTGTCGTCCTCAACATGACGGACGCTTAAGTGTAGGTAATACATATATACATATATATATATATATATATATATATATATATATATATATATATATATATATATATATATATATATATATATATGTACATATATATATATATATATATATATATATATATATATATATATATATATATATATATATATATATACCTGACTGACTCAAGTCGCTAAGTACAGGACTAACTAACTACCAGTGACTAGAATAGTCGTACTGACTCACTCACTCACTAAACAGACACACACACACACACACACACATACACACACTAATTCCTTACAGCCACTCACTCTCCCAACCAACACGACTCACCTCCAACAAGTACTAATTACCAGTCCAATCGTTTATATCTTGACCTTTAAACGTGCGTATTGACGTGGGAAAAATACATATATATATATCGACTCGACCTGACACATTAAAAAAAAACGAAGATATACATACATAGAGTCTCTCTCTCGAGAGAGATAAGCACTCATCTCTCCCACCCCTGATCAGGCGTATGAATAATGAACGTAACGCGTAGCTCTAGTGGCACTGATGGTATGCCTGGCTCTCTCTCACACGAGGCGAGAGAGAGAGAGAGAGAGAGAGAGAGAGAGAGAGAGAGAGAGAGAGAGAGGGGGGGGGGAAGAGTAAATAGATGAGTCTTTTACCACCAGCGCTTCTTCTCTCTGGCTGGGACTGTTTGCGTTCTCCATCCAGGTTCGAGTAGAGGAGAGAAAGAGAGAGAGAGAGAGAGAGAGAGAGAGAGAGAGAGAGAGAGAGAGAGAGAGAGAGAGAGAGAGAGAGAGAGAGACTCTGGCTCTATGTATTGCGACTATCCATCACCATACGAGGGTTAACCTGAGACGAAGCTATAACCCTCCAATGACCCCAAAGTTCCACACAACCAAACCTACACCGTGTGTAGCAGCGACGTCCGTGGAAGAAGGCTGGCTGGCTGGAGAACTCCTCCTCCTCCCATTTATAAACAAAGATAGTGCTCGAATCTAAAAGCGGCTTCCCGTTCCTCCCTAATCCCAAGTGATCCGCTGTGTTCTTATGTCCTGAAGCCTATCGGAACACACACACACACACACACACACACACACACACACACACACACACACACACGGAGGAGCAAATCGAGCCAGAATTTCTAATTCTTCGGGAAACGCGAGAAGACGTTCGGTCCTCAACCTCACAGGGAACCTGGAGACTGAACGCCACACGGCCCACATCTCCACATGATAGATATGAGATAACGACCAACTCGCCCCATATGAAATCCGCCTCTTATCGCCCGAGGCTGCTTCCACTTCGACAAGACACCTCCCCCGCATCTGGACGATCGCTTCCTGAAGAAGGAGATATGATCATTACCTCCTCCAGGCGCGCGCGACGAACTTCACTCCATTCCTCCCTCCTCCTCCTCCCTCTCTCTCTCTCGCACAACTGGCCCTATGAATCTGCCAGGCTGTGCGCCGTAGATCAGGGCAAATACAGCGTTCATTGTCGCTCTACATCCTCGCGCAGCCATGCAAATGGAGACTAAAAATACCAACAGTGACAGGCGGGGGTTTTGTGTTTGCCACTGGGGCGCGTTCTTCCCTGTGAGCGACGTCGAACACACCCACCCACGCACCCCACACCCCCCGACCAGATTTTCTGTGGATGGCGATACAATCGCACTCGCCTCCTAGGAAGAGGGATGGAGTGGGAGAGGGAGAGGAGAGGACCGATCCGGGGCGACAGGACCAGGATTTTCGCTTTCAAGAGCCCCCACAGTGATGGAGGGAATGAGAAGCCTTGGTTTCCGCACGCGGAGGAATGGCTACAACTCCACTCCAAACGTGGAGAGAGTTTAGATTTCCTGTTTTGTTCAGGGAGGGGAAGGGAGGCGAAGGGAAGGGGAGGGGCGAAGGAGGAAGGGAAGGGGGCGGAGGGGGAGGAGAAGGATAAGGTGGAAGAGGAGGGGTAGTTGACTAGGGAAGTGACGAGACCTGATGTGAAACCTTGAGACATGAGAAGTAGCTGTGAGAGCCGCGAGGAGAAGCGAGATGCTTTGAAAGTGTATCTTCTAACACAGGTCAGAGGTCAGATGTAAAGTGAAATCTAAGGTACGTGTTCTGTGTCGAGAATGTGTATAATATCCTTCAAGGAATTTATGAGCTGTGAACAGATGTGATCCTCGCTCTGAAATCCTTGAGCACGACGGTACGACCGTTGAACACGACGGCTTGACGTCGTACGACCACTGAACACGACTGAATCGACCCTTGAATACGACTGAATCAGCCTTTTAAAACGTTCGAACGACCCTTGAACACGACGAAACAACCCTTTAGAACGTTGGCACGACCCTTGAACACGACGGAACGACCCTCGCGCAATGCAGTACGACCAGAGCGGTCGTGTGACCTGGGCCAGCCATTTGTGAGTGGAGGAACCTGCACACATCAGCCCACAATGGCGCTCATCCGCCCTCCTGTCATTAACCCACTGTGCCACCAAAACCTTCCACCAATTTCTAAATTATCACTTCGTATCCATTCTTCATTTTCTTTTTACTTTCCTCATAACGTTCCTCCAATTTCCTTGCCTTCTTCGTATCTTTTCATCTATCTTCATGCATTCCTCTCTCTCTCTCTCTCTCTCTCTCTCTCTCTCTCTCTCTCTCTCTCTCTTTCCTGTTCCTGTCAGATTCGCTTATCTTTATGTTCTGTTCCGCTCCATTTGTTGTGAGTTACTTCTTCCACTCTATCTACACCGGCCAAACATTTCTTTCTCATGGTTTTCTCCATTCTAACACGCACACACACACACACACACACACACACACACACACACACACACACAAACACACACACAAACACACACACACACACAAACACATGTGTATATATATATATATATATATATATATATATATATATATATATATATATATACTTGACTCCGCCTGCTTGAGGTTACACCACAAGTGTAAAGTTAAACTTTTGGCAAGGCTTTATCACTGGGAGTAACATCTCGTCAAGGACCTTCTCGCACTAAAGGAGTCTCCATTTCCCTGCTACTGGAAGGAGCGCAGCCCGAGGAGGCAGGAGAGCCTTTAGAATCGTCCTGAATAACACAAGGGCTCTTTCACAGAAATTGGTCGTTAGGTAATCCTAGAGTAAATAAACAAATAACATATGTATACATTTGTGTGTGTGTGTGTGTGTGTGTGTGTGTGTGTGTGTGTGTGTGTGTGTGTGTGTGTGTGTGTAACGATTAATCTTCCGTGTCTGTTAACCTTCCCTCGGGAGGCCTCACCCCACCTGAGCCAGGCTGACATCCGTGATGTATAGTTCGGGAGAAACCACCGTCGGAAAGTTGCATACAGGAGGGGAGGCGTCGCTCCCTACCTCCAGGTAACCCACTGTGTGTGTGTGTGTGTGTCTGTGTGTGTGTGTGTGTGTGTGTGTGTGTGTGTGTGTGTGTCTGTGTGTGTGTGTGTGTGTGTGTGTGTGTCTGTGTGTGTGTGTGTTCCCTGCACGAGAAACTTCACTCTTGGGCGCCGTTCTTAACTGCACCCGGCACCAGCGATGGTGATCTATTTATATTCGTGTGGGGAGGGGGTAGCGCCTGGAATGGATGAAGGCGAGCAAGTATCAATATGGACATGTGTATATGTGTATATATGTCTGTGTACTGTGTATGCATATGTATATATATGTATTTCCTGGTGCTACCTCGCTGTCGCGGGAAACATCGCTTAAGTATGATATATAATATATATATATATATATATATATATATATATATATATATATATATATATATATATATATATATATTTCCTCAGTGCATCATTCATCCAGCCAGCCCTCATTAAAACCTCAATTAACCCCATTCTGCTGAAGACAAAGATTATCTTAAAGATGAAAACTACCTTCACCCCCGATGTCGTTGACTCTCTCTCTCTCTCTCTCTCTCTCTCTCTCTCTCTCTCTCTCTCTCTCTCTCTCTCTCTCTCTCTCTCCCGTAGCAGAACGAGCGGAGTGAGGCGCTGACACTGGAATGACTACAACCACAGACCCACCACCGCCATGGTTGTAGGTAAGGTTGTCAGGGAAGACGACCCTCTCATGTCCCATGTTGTGATAAGAGTCTACAACATTACCAGGTTATGATTGCTGTCATGTGTTCTCCAACCTGGTGATGCACGATTGACGAAGCTTGAAGGGTTGGTGTGGGTGTGGGTGAGTGTGGCGGGTGGGTGTGGGTGAGTGTGGCGGGTGGGTGTGGGAGGTTGGACACCCGCGCGCCATCTTCGTGGAGACGGGAGGCAAAATATGGTGGGAAAAAAAAACTATCAAATGGGGGTTGTTTCACCAGCCTGTAATGGTGTCAGAGGTGAGGATGAATGGTAGGCTGGTCGTTAGGGCTTCAGATACCATCGACTGCCTAAGAGGAGGGGAGAGGTTATTAAAAAGCTCAAAACGTCATTTCGTAACCAAAAGAGGGAAGCTTGATGCTCGACAAAGGGAGGGAGGGAGGGAGGGAGGGAGGGGAGGGAGGGAGGGAGGGAGGGGAGGGAGGGAGGGAGGGAGGGAAGCTTGATGCTCGACAAAGGGAGGGAGGGAGGGAGGGAAGCTTGATGCTCGACAAAGGGAGGGAGGGAGGGAGGGAGGGAGGGAGGGTGATCACCCACAGTGGAGCCAGCCCTCCTCCACCCAGGCAACACATCCCGGGGGAGGGTAACCCACTACAACTGATGCAGTGGGGAAAAAAAAAGCTGTTACAAATATTGTATTCTTCCCCCACCCCTGCCCTCCCCTTCCACCCCCCCCCCCATCCTGGGTCCCCAGACGAACACACACACACACACACACACACACACACACACACACACACATGCTCTGCCATCTTGGGGACAAGAAAATATACGACTGAAGGATAAGACATAAAGAAATGGAAAATGCAAGAAGACGTGGGAGGAGACAAGGAGGTCAAAACCCCCTGTACAAGACTATACGTACCGGCAGGTCAAAGGTCATCCTAACACCCCCCCCCCCCCCCCCCACGTATATGTTAGTGGTGCAGGGGACTTTTCGTGTGACGGAATCGTGGGGGAGTTGTGTGTGGTGGTGGTGGTGATGTACTGGTGGAGAACAGGAGTGAGTACACTGACCTGGTCCCCAGTACACTGACCTGGTCCCCAGTACACTGAGGTCACGTGACACTCGAGGTTACGTGACCCCGAGGTCCCGTTACATTCATGTCTCGTCACACACTTAGACCCTGCTGTGGTGGGGTGTGGTGTGCTGTGGTTTGGTGTGGTGTGGTGTGGTGTGTTATGGTGTGGTATGGTGTGGTGTGGTTTGGTGTGGAGTGGTGTGGTGTGGTGAGGTGTGGAGTGGTGTGGTGTGGTGTAGTGCGGTGTGGTGTGGTATGGTGTGGTGTGGTGTGGTGTGGTGTGGTGTGGTGTGGAGTGGTTTGGTGTGTGGTGTGGTGTGGTGTGGTGTGGTGTGGTGTGGAGTGGTTTGGTGTGTGGTGTGGTGTGGTGTGGTGTGGTGTGGTGTGGTGTGGAGTGGTTTGGTGTGTGGTGTGGTGTGGTATGGTGTGGTGTGGTGTGGTGTGGTGTGGTGTGGTGTGGTGTGGAGTGGTTTGGTGTGTGGTGTGGTGTGGTGTGGTGTGGTGTGGTGTGGTGTGGAGTGGTTTGGTGTGTGGTGTGGTGTGGTATGGTGTGGTGTGGTGTGGTGTGGTGTGGTGTGGTGTGGTATAGTGTGGTGTGGTGTGGAGTGGTTTGGTGTGTGGTGTGGTGTGGTATGGTGTGGTGTGGAGTGGTTTGGTGTGTGGTGTGGTGTGGTGTAGTGTGGTGTGGTGTGGAGTGGTTTGGTGTGTGGTGTGGTGTGGTGTGGTGTGTTATGGTGTGTTATGGTGTGG
>NC_092286.1:8272043-8299543 GCF_036320965.1 Panulirus ornatus
GCTTTGTTTACCCCTATCTTGCTACAAAGGTAATGGTGTCAGTTAAAAAAAAAAAAAAATAAAGGCCCTTCCTGTACCCGAATAAATATACAAATAAATAAATATAAATAGAGAGAGACAGAGAGAGAGAGAGAGAGAGAGAGAGAGAGAGAGAGAGAGAGAGAGAGAGAGAGAGAATCTGACACACGAGCCATACATCTGTATCCAGAAGAGAAACATCGAAACATTTTACATCACTCAAGAAATACGTTCTTATTGTTCCACAAACGAAAAAAAAAAATTATAATGTTAAAACAAGTAATTTATCGATCCTAGACACAGGCGAGAGACAAACACACAAAACAAATAGACCCTCAGCATCCACGCGTGTGAACGTAAATGAAAGAAACTTTCAAATAAATGATAAAAAACATTGAAAACATTGAAATTAAACCAGTACGAATGGACCAGGTGCGTTCAAAAGGCCAGGCATTAGCTGTGTACCTGTGTACCACAAGGTGGCTATAATATACCGTACCTGTAATATATACATACAAAACTGCATATGGTACTCACAGTTTACGTTTGTCGATGTTTCTGTGGAGATAAGGAAAACTATGTTAGTCACAACCTTCAAGTTAATGTTTCAAATAAGAGAAAGATACAATGATTGTTAATATGTTATCGTGTGTGTGTGTGTGTGTGTGTGTGTGTGTGTGTGTGTGTGTGATTGGCCTACCTCTACGTTAAGAAATACAGGGGTCAACAAATGTGCAAACATGTACACTGTTATTTAAGTCCTTCCTTAATATTTACAAGAAAACGCGGCGATATACCCTCTAGCTTATCAATAAATCATTTATTTCAAATCGATCAACATTGAATAAACATCGCCAGTAAACTAGAAGCAGCAACGAAACTTAATCAAATGTGACAAATATCATTACTTGATTCGACTGTGAATTCCTCTTCAAAAAATATATTACAATGTTTTGGCACTTGAGTTTTACTCTTTAGTTACTTTATGAATAACTAGTTCGGAACCATCCACCATGTCATGTGTTAAGACAATAAAAATACCAGAAAAAAATTCATGTTTTTTTTTATATATTTTCATTTAATAACGAATGCCCTTCGGAACTATAAACATCGTTGCCAAATATCGCAAGAAAGGTTCCACGCAATTTTAAGTTGGATTTACGACACCAGCAGCAGACGATATGAGCTGCTGTCAATATCACTTTTACCTTTTTTCTTTCTAGTTTACGAAAGGACTAAATCATCGTTAAGAAATCCCGAATGATTCGTTATAGAGTGAGATCTTAAATACACGACCTACTGGAATGTGTATGTATGTGTTGATGTGTTCTTAGATATATATGTATATATTGCATAAAAACTAATATGATGCATTACTTCACAATTTTGTATGTCATACTACGATATCTATATTTGAAAAATATACAAAAACTCCAAAGGGATAGACAAGTCATCCCTATATATGATCAGTTTTCTATAAAGATCAACGTTTTCTGTTACACCTTTATTCAGGGATACTATATCATTTTTCATTCATAACAGAAACGAAAGTTGACCAGCTGATACTTAATATCAAATCAAAGTAATTATCACATTTTATGGGACTACTAGCAGAAAGTTTACAGTTCACTCTGGTTTGGGATCTTAAAAAAAAAAATTTTCAAAGAAGAAATATGAATTTTCCTATGTATACGTCATATGCAAAAGGCACACATCAATTTTTCGTGTGGTATGTATAATGTAATTCAGAAAAGAAAAACTAGAAATTACAACATGGAAAGTAATTCTTTTTACGAATGTCATAACTCTAGATGATGAGGGTTTCACAGCCAAGTAGACTAGCATCAAAGCCAAGATTATACACTTCAACAAAAAATACCTTTCCAACCACATCACAACCACCACTACCTTCCCCACATCCACACCACAACCACAGTGCCCTTCTCACAACCACATCACAACCATACTACCCTTCCCACATCCACACCACAACCACAGTGCCCTTCTCACAACCACATCACAACCATACTACCCTTCCCACGGCCACACCACAACCACAGTGCCCTTCTCACAACCACATCACAACCATACTACCCTTCCCACGGACACACCACAACCACAGTGCCCTTCTCACAACCACACCACAACCAAAAACCCATAACCACAAGTAACCTCTCCATAACCACAACATAGGCACAAGTACCCTTCTCACACCCACACCACAACCACTGTACCTTTCCTACAACCACATCCCACTCACTACCCCGCCTTACAACCAAAGTACAACCCCCTACAACCAACAATACCCCTCACCACAACTCCAGCACCCTTCCTACAACCATAATACCTACCCATTCCACAACCACAGTACCTCCTCCTCCCCATCCCACAACCACAGTACCTCCTCCTCCCTCCCCCATCCCACAACCACAGTACCTCCTCCTCCCTCCCCCATCCCACAACCACAGTACCTCCTCCTCCTCCCCATCCCACAACCACAGTACCTCCTCCTCCTCCTTCTCCCCCATCCCACAACCCATGCCCTTCCCACCCCCACAACCCACCACCGGGGCCTACTTACGGAACACTCTGGAAGCGGAGGAGCGGCGTCTTCAGCGTGGAAGACATGCGGCCTTCGTCGTAGGAGCCGAAGGAGGCCGAGTCGTCGAAGAAGGTGGTGTGGGCGAGCTTCAGCCTCTTCCGGTAGCAGTGGTAAGCGAGGCCCCCAGCAGCCACCACCACCATGGCCACCGCCACCACAAGCACGATGATCACAATTACCAACACCATCGAGACGGAGAGGGTGGGCGCTTCTCCTCCTCTCCTCTCCCTCCTTACTCCTCCTACTTCTTCTTCTACCTGAAGGAGGAGACGAAGATGTATAAATTCAAGTCTGACCAGGGTAGGGTAGGAGGGGGTGGTTGTGGTGGTGGGGTTTTTCCGAAGTGATGTCTTCGAACGTACGCGGGGTCGAGAGGGAACGTGGGGTGTTTTGGAAGACGAGAGAGAGAGAGAGAGAGAGAGAGAGAGAGAGAGAGAGAGAGAGAGAGAGAGAGAGAGAGGAGGGAGGAAATGTGGAGGGAAGGGAGGGAGGGAGGGTGTTAAAACAGATACACACAGACCAGAAACAGATCCAAAGGTCAAAGCGAGATGGTGTGGTCTTAGCGCTGCTGGAGAGAGAGAGAGAGAGAGAGAGAGAGAGAGAGAGAGAGAGAGAGAGAGAGAGAGAGAGAGAGAGAGAGAGAGAGAGAGGGGAGGGCGGAAGGGGAGACATTTAATAATTCCATCCCTTATCCTGTGCTAACACGGAATGGGAAATGTGTTTACCCACGTATAAAACATCGTGTGTTTACGCACCCACACCATATTCATGAAAATACACTGAAATAAACAGGAATCTTTTATACAACAACGGTCACCAGCTGCTGGGAGCGCCACCTACGTATATACACAATGGCTCACTGGCTCTGTACTGGTGTCTCCCCATTTTCTGTTCTTCCCTGGAAATGTAAATACACGAAAGCGCTTGTGTCGTTCATGCTTTCTTTCTCCTCCTGGTCATCAGTATATATATATATGTATATATATATATATATATATATATATATATATATATATATATATATATATATATATATATATACTAGGAATATATGACCCACTCCACACCCCCACCCCACACCCCACACCTCCACCCCGCGAGCATCGAATGATGAACAACATTTGTGTACGAGCTTGACATCTAGAGCAAAACTTTCCCGGCAAGACATGGAAAACGGAGCCGTGTTCCCTCACTCTGGCCGACACGGTACAAGACAATTACAAAAAAAAACAAAAGGAAAATAAAGAAAACAAGGGCCGTGGAGATCTCAAATCACTGTACTGTACAGTATCTTAGGGCCACGTCAATGGGGGGAGAGGGGGGGAAGGGGGGTGGAGGTGTTGGCGACAAGATCTGACGGAGGCTTAGGGAGTGGGAGGTGAGGGGAGGTGAGGGGAGGGGGACATGGTCAGGGGCTCAGAGCTCAAGAGGCGCTCGCTCGGCGTCTTACTCAACCTCTTTGGGAGAACAGGTGGACGAACACCTGCCAGAGGCCATGGCGTTATCAGGGAGGGTATGACGTCGTAAACCAGAACAATGGAAGGTGGAGCGCTTTGAGACCCCTCGTCAGACATTAGTCGGAAAGCCTCTTCTCTCAGAGGTGTGTGTGTGTGTGTGTGTGTGTCTGTGTGTGTGTGTGTGTGTGTGTCTGTGTGTGTGGACAATCGTCAGCACCACAATCCTATTAACAACACAGGTCTCTCTCTCTCTCTCTCTCTCTCTCTCTCTCTCTCTCTCTCTCTCTCTCTCTCTCTCTCTCTCTCTCTCCTTCCCCCAGTGTCGCCTCAGCTGTTATAACAAGGTGTATGTGTAACACCTAGACTTATGATACACAATACAGAGGTGGAGAGGTGGGGTACACACAGTGTGTGGTGCACTAGGTCTTGGATAGTATTAAAAGCCAGACGGCCATGTGTTTCATGTATTTACAGCCAGATTGTCACGTAAATATATATATATATATATATATATATATATATATATATATATATATATATATATATATATACCTTTTTTTTTTTCATACTATTCGCCATTTCCCGCGATAGCGAGGTAGCGTTAAGAACAGAGGACTGGGCCTTTGAGGGAATATCCTCACCTGGCCCTCTTCTCTGTTCCTTCTTTTGGGAAAAAAAAAAAAAAAAAAAAAAAACGAAATATATATTTCGTCCCCTTTCTTGCTTGCATAACGACTAAAAGTCATTTACAGTAAACGAGTTGGGGTTTACTGGGGGTTGGTTGAACGTATGCAAGAACGAAAACCATGGAGAGTCCAGACTAGACCCCACCCCACCAATTAGAGATCCAGTGTGACATGTCTTAACACTTACAAGAAGAAGAAAAAAAAACTGAGAAGGCTTTTAGCAGAGCACTGGAAATTTTTCAGTCTGGAACGCACACTAAGGAGGGAGACCGTCTTCTGTTGCACATTTTCGCGATGCACAGAGAGAGAGAGAGAGAGAGAGAGAGAGAGAGAGAGAGAGAGAGAGAGAGAGAGAGAGAGAGAGAGACTCGAATTTCATCATGGCATCGTAAATCCTACCAGACTTCTAATCATTCTCACGAGGCCAAAATTTCCAATCATGGAGGATACACAGGATCTAATCCCTCCTCCTCCTCCTCCTCCTCCTTCTCCTCCTTCCTTCCTTCATTTTCCCTCCTTTTTAATCCTACTAATCTTCTCATCTCTCATGAGAGAGGTCCAACATTAGATCACGTACAGCAGACAGACAGACAGACAGCATCTCCCCCAACCCACTCACCCACCCACCATCCTTCCAGTTTACTCAGCCAAGCTGTCCCAGTTGAAGAATGTAAAGCTCTCCAGGCAATTAGCTAACTTCACACACACACACACACACACACATACACACACACACACACATACACACACACACACACACACACATGGGTGGTGGGTGGGGGCCGTCATGGGAGATCATAAACTGTTGCAAGGTGTTGCAACAGACGAGTTGTTTTGTGCACTCCTCTCTCTCTCTCTCTCTCTCTCTCTCTCTCTCTCTCTCTCTCTCTCTCTCTCTCTCTCTCTCGTAAAGAACTTGCCTCCCCCAGAGCGCCCAGATGAAATTAACTCTCAAGGAAAAAGAAAGGACGAGACGAAGTTGAACATTTTTGTTGTTGCTGTGATTAATTCGCATCAAGGGGGGTGGGGGTTGAGGGGGGGGAGAGAGGACCAGCAATGCAGCAGCAGCAGCAGCCTGCATTCTAAGGGTCGTAGATATTAGAATGGGACGTAGGTTTTTTTTTTTTTTTTGTATTAAGTTGGTGTGTCACGAGAGCCAGTAGATGGTTCAGGAGATGAGGAGCATGTGTACCATATGGCGTCCTAGCTACGTCTCTTCGATGTATATCAACTGATTGTTATATTTCTCTTTTGTGTCTCCCCTGATGACGTGATTATTATACGAAAGTGCACTTGGGAATTTATCGTGTTTCATTTTCCCCGTGGACTCATAGGAATATATATATATATATATATATATATATATATATATATATATATATATATATATATATATACAAATTTCTGTCACATTCTTTGCATCTCATTTTTTTCAGCGTGGGCAGAGTGACTGCCTGGCTGGCTGTAAGGGTAATGATATGTCATTTCCCTTCTCTTTACATCTTCTCTCATCACACACACACACACACACACACACACACACACACTACCCTTGATCTTCTTTCCACTCACAGCCAGAACATCCAGGTTCCTTTCACTCAAACATACCACCTATCTCTCCTTCTTTTCATCTTGGTTACACTCACACACATTCCAGACACCCCAGTCCGAGCCTTTGAGGAGGATGAGCACTCCCCGCGTGACTCCTTCTTCTATTTCCTCTTTTAGAAATGGAAATACAAGAACGGAAGGGTTCACAGTCCGGCGTTCTCACTCCCCTTGGGTCGTCTTCTGTGACACACACTGGGAATACGTGGGAGGTAGTCTTTCTTCCCCTAAGTACATACACTATCGGTCTTTTGGAAATTTAGATCGAGCAATGACAGCAGGGGGGGACCCACACTTGAAGAGCCATCCAAATGTGAGTGTCGCAATGGTTCAACTCCAAATGTTGTGAATGTCGTAATGGTTCAAGAAGTTAATGAGGGTTTTAACTACCTCTAAACGAAACTACCTCTAAACTACCTCTAAACGAAACTATCTCTAAACTACCTCTAAACGAAAATCTCTAAAACTTTTCTTGCAAATGTAATTACGTAGAAGTGATTATTTCCATTTATCTGCCAAAAAGTACCCTTAAATTTTTACATTTACAAATCTACAAAAATATCACACACACACACACACACACACACACACACACACACACACACACACAAACACACACACACACACACACACCTCGCCCCTCTTCTAAGGGCCTTCCTAGCAAAGATTATGATATCAAACACACCCAAAAGACACTTTCGAGTCCGGCTAGCGAGACTAAACGAGGACCAACGACCACAAATCCCGAGTATATACAATGGGACTTCCCGTGGGATATCCCCAGTCCAACCACCATCCCAGACCAATCCCCATAAGGGATGGGGATTAGACAACATCCCCCACCACCCTAACCTCAGATATAATTAACCAACTCAGCCATAAGATGACCCAACACACACACACACACACACAAAGTTAATGAACTGTACGTCACTCGAGCAGATAACATGAGGTTCATTCCATCTTGGAGGTAATTGCTCGTTATGAGCTTGTGGATGGTTAAGTCATTCTGTCCATCGTTAAGGACTGACACGGCGTTGTGAAATAGGGGGGAAGAATTATCCTTGTTATGCATTGTGTAGACGTTGGTGTATCATGTATGAGCCATGTGTAATGCATACATGTGGGAGAAGAATGTACACTGTGTACTTATGAGTAGATCATGTATAAAGTACACAGCTGAGTGTATCATGAATAATGTATACATCTGGATGTATCCTGTATAAAGTATACATATGGGTGTATCACGCATAATGCATACATCTGCACTACCAATGATGTATAATGTATACATCTAGGTGTATACATTAATGTATTCACACGAGTGTATCACGTACACAATGTATTAACTTGTATGACGTATACAATGTATAAACTCGAATGTATCATTTATTCAATGTACACAAACGCATGTATAATTCATACAATGTATCACAGAAGCAATTAGAGATAAATATATGAGTTTTTGAGAAAATGACAAATTATATTGCTCTCGAAGGGTGGAGGTTTTTGAGTTTTAGATTATACAAGACATCGAATTTTTGACGTTTATAATGACAGCAGCATAATATACACAGCTTACATCTGATGAAATATCACAGATTAATTAACGCGCAAACAAAATATCGAAAACACCGACCAAAATATCGAAAACACCGACCAAAATATCGAAAACACCGACCAAAATATCTGAGCTGGCCGAGATTAAATCTCGTTTTCTGTTCATTCAGGGAGACTTACTTAAGTGTAAAACACTTCACTACGCCTGGGAAATCAACGCGCTTCACAGCGCACTTATTACCTGTGCCCCTACCGTGCCGACACACACACTTACTCACACTTACACTCTCTCTCTCTCTCTCTCTCTCTCTCTCTCTCTCTCTCTCTCTCTCTCTCTCTCTCTCTCTCACACAATCACACAGACGTACAGACATTGGACATATTCACACACAAACACTCTCACTGACTAAAATTCCGATACTCATTCGTACTAATCTATTTCTTCTCATCTACTGACTGTATTTCTAGCGATGAAATCAAATAATATATATCATCCATCAAAAATCTTTTAACCCCCTTGATCACGACGGTACGACCCATGATACATATATATATATATATATATATATATATATATATATATATATATATATATATATATATATATATATATATATCAACATGAAGAAATGAGACACCCAAGAACAACCAATTTGGAGTAGTTTACCCTAAGCTTCGCATCCGTTTTCTCTGGAGGGTTTCTCTCTTTCAATGGTCTGTAACGATTTACCTTCTCGTGTGTTTCTACGTCACTGTACCACTCCCTGCTGGCTAATACCCTCACAGACCCATTCAATACGTTCTAGTCTATAGCATGATCCTTTAAATACCCTTAAAACACCCTTAAACACTTCGTGGCTCAAAAGAAAATTAAAATTGCAGCTTTTTAAGGGGGGACTCAAGAAGAATCTCAACCTCTTGTAGCTTTGATGTCGACAAACCTCACAGAGGACAAAGAGGTTGGGAGGAGGTTAAGACAACGTGTACCATACGGCACAGGTACAGTAGTGTACCTTAAGTTAGTGGTAACAGCCGTGTACCCTAACACGGGTGTACTATCGTGTACCTAAAGGAAGCAGTGTACTACGAGAGTGTGTATTACATGCGTTTTCCCCGAGTCAGTATGGTACATCAGTGTACCTTGAGTCAGTGTGGTACATCAGTGTACCCTGAGTCAGTGTGGTACATCAGTGTACCTTGAGTCAGTGTGGTACATCAGTGTACCTTGAGTCAGTGTGGTACATCAGTGTACCTTGAGTCAGTATGGTACATCAGTGTACCTTGAGTCAGTGTGGTACATCAGTGTACCTTGAGTCAGTATGGTACATCAGTGTACCTTGAGTCAGTATGGTACATCAGTGTACCCTGAGTCAGTGTGGTACATCAGTGTACCTTGAGTCAGTATGGTACATCAGTGTACCTTGAGTCAGTATGGTACATCAGTGTACCCTGAGTCAGTGTGGTACATCAGTGTACCTTGATGTACCTTGAGTCAGTATGGTACTGTTTTAAGTCAAGTTCTAATGTTCAATATACTTTAAAAATCCCATACATGAAGAAGTTATTAATGGTATATATATATATATATATATATATATATATATATATATATATATATATATATATATATATAACTCTCGTAAATGGTATTCGGTCGTGAGTGCTGGAGGGTAACTCACAAAGTATTGGATTCTCTCTTCCATCATAAGTTCCCAGCTTTTCAACAGTTCCTCTTTGCTTGATTTCCGGGCAAACAGAAAACGTGAGTCAGCTTCGGGAAAGCTTCGTAGTCCACCTCGAACCTGCTCGTTGTATAACAGAAAAAAGAAAAAAAAAAAAAGGAGTGGGGGGGAAGGAGGGGATTCGATCCAACTTACAAATCCGACTGTGATTCATCTCTCTCTCTCTCTCTCTCTCTCTCTCTCTCTCTCTCTCTCTCTCTCTCTCTCTCTGGAGTGGGGGGTGGTCGAGGGAGGGGATTCGATCCAACTTACAAATCCGACTGTGATCTCTCTCTCTCTCTCTCTCCTCTCTCTCTCTCTCTCTCTCTCTCTCTCTCTCTCTCTCTCTCACTCACTACCTAACCATTCAATGCCTTCGGCTCTTATCATCCCTCACACCTACACTCAAAAAAGAAAAAAATTTCTTATCTCTTATTGATCATACGACACAGACAGCCTCTTTCTCTTTTAGTCAGTTCTATGGTAAGTTTTCTGAAGAGATAAGAGGTTCTACTCCTGTTTCGTCTGTTGGGGGCGTATCTGTTTGAAGGCGTTGGCCGAACAACGGTAAAACAGGAGATCAGTACAATTAATCCTCATATCAAACTTTTATTAAAAAGAAAAAAAAAATAAACACGTCCGCGTAAGATAACTGATAACACAATGCTATATCACTGATAAGATAACAACAAGGGGGTTTGGGGAAAGAAAACTCACCCCCCCCACCCCCCACGAGAGATAACAAGGCTGGTTAAGATAACCAAGTGATCTACCTCGATAACAGAGATAAGAAAAACGATAAGTGTGTAAGATAACTGATAACACAAATGCTATATCACTGATAAGATAACAACAAGGGGGTTTGGGGAAAGAAAACTCACCCCCCCCCCACCCCCACGAGAGATAACAAGGCTCGTTAAGATAACCAAGTGATCTACAAGATAACCAAGTGATCTACCTCGATAACAGAGATAAGAAAAACGATAAGATTGTAATCACCCAACAGTCGTTTTCTTTATATGAATTACTTTGTGATTGTGCGCATCATCAATATGTAATCAGTGACAACCAAAATAAAATCTTATATAATTAGATAGAAGTTGTATGTGTATATCTATATGTATAGCCATGCCTGCCTGTGTGTATACATGTAATTTTACGTATGGAGGTACAGATGTGGAATTCACTCATACATGTATGAATGCACGAGAGAATATGTATGGACATGAAAACATGAATTATATAAGACATGAATTATATCATTCACACACTCAATTATACTACACTTATACATATATGGGGCTATACCTACACAGACGAATTATACAGTATACATACACACAGTGATTATACTAAGTATACACAATGATACATACACATACAAATGTAGTTCACACACACACACACACACACACACACACACACACACACATATATACACACACATGGGGTTATACATACATACATACACAAATGATACCATGCATACACAAACGAGATTATACATATATAAACGAGTTTATTCATACATAAATACACAAATGAGGTTATGCATACATACATACATACACTAGCAGCCAGATGTAGGCAACACATGTGCGAGGCTTAAACCCCCCCCCCCCCCCCATCCAATCATTAGGAACACATTCACCCAAGGTCATGGTATTATGCGTACGAGGTGAAGCTGATCCTATTCAATGGCCCCTGATCCTACTGGGGGGCATTCTGATCCTACTCACCGGAGCCTGATCCTTCTCAACGGACTCTTGATCCTACTGAGGGGATTCTGATCCTATTCAGTGGATCCTGATCCTACCGAGGGGATTCTGATCCTACTCAGCGGAGCCTGATTCTTCGCAAGGGACTCTTGATCCTACTGAAGGGATTCTTACCCTACTCAATGGATCCTGATCCTACCGAGGGGATTCTGATCCTACTCAGCGGAGTCCTGATCCTTCTCAACGGGCCCTGATCCTACTGAAGGGACTCTGATCCTACTAGTGGACGGCAAATCCTTCTCAAAGGACCCTTAACGCATTTCGTTGGAACACGAATGTCTTTCGCTATGTGAAACCTTCGTGAATTTCTTTAAATACATTCTACATACGTCATACGTAGTTTCACTGTAGTGTGTGTGTGTGTGTGTGTGTGTGTGTGTGTGTGTTACACACGGGAGTGAAGACATGTTACACATCTACATATAAGGTCACGAGACGGGGCAACACGAGCGTAAAACTCTCTCTCTCTCTCTCTCTCTCTCTCTCTCTCTCTCTCTCTCTCTCTCTCTCTCTCTCTCTACCGCAACACACACACACACACACACACACACCAAATCGCTGGCTGGAAATGTATTTCAAGTGAATGACGTTGTATCCTTACACTTCCTGTTGAACTTCATGTGGATGTATTACATAAGCAGGTGTTACAGCATGTAATATGTATGCAAATTAGATCGTCGGTGGGGTGGGGGGGGGGAGGGGCCAATTCTGTCGTCACACTAGGACACCAAGACCCTGTTCACCCTTGACCTTCTGACCTGACCTGTATAAGACATGGGAGCATCAGGCGGAAAGAAACGGTCTATTTAGTGTCACTTCGTCTATGAAATTTGACCTTTGGACCATGAGAAGCACGTCATTCATTGTGAGAGTCTCCTGCTTCATACAGACATAAATACATTCATATTTACACACATACATACATACATACGTACATATATACATACATACGTGCGTTCGTACGTATATTCATACTTATATACATTAATACATATATAAGTACATACATCCATACATACGCATTTACATATACAAACACATATATTCACATATACATACATACAGATATATCCATATATACATATACTCGAGTGGGGAAAACCACATAATATACCTCCCACTGTTTATAACAAAATTACATAATATACCTCCCACTGTTTATAACAAAACCACATAAAATACCTCTCACTGTTTATAACAAAACCACATAAAATACCTCCCACTGTTTATAACAAAACCACATAATATACCTCCCACTGTTTATAACAAAACCACATAAAATACCTCCCACTGTTTATAACAAAACCACATAATATACCTCCCACTGTTTATAACAAAACCACATAAAATACCTCCCACTGTTTATAACAAAACCACATAATATACCTCCCACTGTTTATAACAAAACCACATAAAATACCTCCCACTGTTTATAACAAAATCACATAAAATACCTCCCACTGTTTATAACAATGTTAAGTGGGTACATGGTATTGTTAAGGGATAACACTCTTGATTTAACGTACAAGTTATCAACTTGAACATTAACACACACAAAAAAAAAAAGAAAAAAAATAGGCAAAAAAAGAGTGGAACCTTTTTTTTGCTCCTGTTGCTGTAAGCAGATGATGCGGTCTCTCTCTCTCTCTCTCTCTCTCTCTCTCTCTCTCTCTCTCTCTCTCTCTCTCTCTCTCTCTCTCTCTCTCTCTCATGCGATGAGCACGCCTGTGCTTGACGATGTACGATAGAGGGATCTGAAGCTCTCTCTCTCTCTCTCTCTCTCTCTCTCTCTCTCTCTCTCTCTCTCTCTCTCTCTCATGCGGTGAGCGATACTCGCCGACCCTGCCCCACACACACACACACACACACACACTGCAAATCCTCGTTGTGCCAATGCTACTGTACCCGCGTCCCATGTTCTTTTCTGTTTTTTCCTTTCTCTCGTCTTTCTCATATATTTTCCCCATCTCTTGGATGAGGAAAGTTTTCTGTAACCACTCTTGTCTCTTGAAACAAAGAGAGAGGGCGAAAAAATATAAATCATTTCCCCTCTAACCTTAAACTTTTGCTATAAGATCCTACTAACTTTCACAAGGGGGGAAGAAAAAAGAGAAGAGGGTGGGAAGAAAAAAAAAAAGTGGGTTATATTTGTTGCTTGAAGTTTCCCACTGAATTTCCCAGAGATTCATATTCGTCACCAGCTGTTGCTCCTCCTGCTGCTGACGAGCAGTTAGGGTGGTGGCACAGCCCTTCAACTTTCGTGCACGAAACAGCCCCTTTCAAACTCTTCGTCAACGACAACTCTGGCACTTTCGTTGTATAACAGTCCTTCCATTTTCGTATTACGATTGCTCTTCAAGTCAAGAGTACGATTGCAACATTCAACTTTCGTACGAAGGCAACTTTAGAACCTTCGTGTATTCATACGAACGGCAGATCTTCTAAATTTCGTATAAGAAAGACCTTCAACTTACTGATACAACATCCCTACAACTTTCGTATACTATACTACACTACGCTATACTACGCTATACTACAGCTTTCGTATACTCCCTTACAGCACCACACTACTACCACGCCTTCCACGCACCATCGCACTATACCACCACGCCTTCCACTTACCATCACACGCACTACCACCACCACGCCTTCCACACATGACACTATCGTCCCTCACAGGCAGACCCGTCATGTGTGATTTTTCTCCCTCTCTCTCACTACCTCAGCAAGGTAACGTCCAACAGAAGCGAGCCACATTTACCTGGCCACCACCACACACACGGTCGCGAGTGCAGACCAGATGATATCACGAGACGCAGATCCTGCACACTTGACTGTATGTCTCTAGACAGTTGGAACATGTCCCTCCCATCCTACAGGGCCACAGGATCAATCACCTAATGTCGAAGGAGATAAGGACTTGAAATTACTACGTCTTTCCTAATTGCATGTCACCTCCGTTCCAGTATATATATATATATATATATATATATATATATATATATATATATATATATATATATATATACGTTCTCAGTTGACTGGAAACCTCAGTTCTGATGAGGCAAATCGTGAGTTTACATTCAGAGATGGAAATCTGTGCTAAACTTCAACTGCATACAGACCAGGTGGGTTCCAGCCTTTGATGAAGGCCAGGATGTGAACGAAAACAAATGGAGTGGGAAGAGACAGAGGAGGAGGAGGGAGGGAGGAGAGGCGGACGGACGAGCGAGCTCCCTCCCTCATAATGCAAACTTCCCAAGTGGTATCGTGGAAAAAAAAAACTCGCCTCTGCCATCGTGGATCAAAAGCCCAGATGATAAATACGACTCGCGGTGAAGACTTGTCCTCCTCAGATGACTGGATATGAGGGACGACTGGTCCTCGAGTCAGAGAGGCGCTGCTCTTTTCTCTCTCTCTCTCTCTCTCTCTCTCTCTCTCTCTCTCTCTCTCTCTCTCTCTCTCTCTCTCTCGTTGCTTTGCTTTCTTGCAGATCATCTTGCAGAGGAAGATGATTGAAGATCTTGCAATAAAATGAATAAACACACACACACACACATATATATATATATATATATATATATATATATATATATATATATATATATATATATATATATATATATATATATATATATATATTCCTATGAGTCCACGGGGAAAATGAAACAGGATAAGTTCTCCCTTTTAATAATAATTTTACTTTACTTCCCATGCTGCTTAAATCCCTGAAAGTAAATGTTGCCTTCAGCAACAATAATACTATAAAGAATATCTTAATCAGGAATTCACCAGAAAATTCTCTTGGATGCATCTATAAAGTGCCTTGCGGAAATTGTGATAAATTTTATGTTGGTCGGACTGGTAAGGATCTTTCTGTTAGACTTAAGCAACATAAATATAGTATAAGAACGGGACAAGAATCAAATGCCTTGTTCAATCACGTTAAAAACCATGATCATTGTATTGAATGGAGTAACGTCATCTCAGTTATTAACTCTAACTCTATCAGCAAGAGAAATATCATTGAATCTTCTATTATTAAATACACAAAGAATTATAATCTTAATATTAGTGATGGTCTATACAAATTAGATAACTGTATTGTCGATAAAATTTGTAAAATGATAAGTTTATGAACGCTCGTTGTATGTTTTGGACAATTACATGTTTACCAAATGGCGTCCTAGCTTCGTCTCTTCGATGTATATCAACTGACTTATATTTCTCTCTTGTGTCTCCCCTGATGATGTGATTGTTACACGAAAGTGCACTTGGGAACTTATCCTGTTTCGATTTTTCCCGTGGACTCATAGGAATATCCTGATCACGCGCAAAACTGTGATCCTTTCCAATATATATATATATATATATATATATATATATATATATATATATATATATATATATATATATATATATGGCGTTGTCATGGGTCATCTCATGGGGTATTCAACACTCGTTTGAGTTCAATCTGTGGGGCTCTTGTGTCCGCTATATCTCCTGTGGAAACCAACAGGTCTTCTCAATTCATGACGTCTATCACTTTGCCTCGAAAACTTGATTTTGATGAAGGAACACGGACCAAAGGGACCAAAGGAACATACTGGATAAGGAAGACATAAATCACTGGGTGAGGGAGAGGATTCCCCCTCCAGCTCATGTAACTCAAGTTTGGAAGCACTTCACAGCCTTGTTGTCACTTGAGATGATCCTGAAGGAGTGAGTAAGGTAACACCGAGTGATCAGTCAGGTTATGATGTCTTTGACTCATGCTAACCTCCTCCTATTCCTCCTCCTCATCCTCCTGCTCCTCCTCCTCCTCCTCCTCCTCCTCCTCCTGCTCCTGCTCCTCTCCTCTCCTTCTTCTTCTTCCTCCTCCTCCACACGTACCATCAAACTCTTCTTAGCTATACATCAAGAGCGGATCCTTTAGTCCTCTTCCCTAAGGGCTAGGTAATGGCCCCCAGCCCGATCCTACCCTATAACCTGTCCCTGTACCTAGTGGTATCCTAATCGATTCCCCCCTCCATCCTCCCATCAATCTCCTCTCCTCCTACAAGGAACCCGGAACCTGGTGGTGTCCCAGCCGATCTCATGGGGGACAGGTTACCTCCTCCCCTGTCTGTGCATGATGAAATGACCCTACCCTTCCTCCTCCTCCTCCTCCTCCTCCTTCATCTATGATAATACCCGCCTTTCTCTACCACACACACACACACACACACACACACACACACACACACACACACACACACACACACACACACTTTTCATCTTCCTAAAAGCCTTAGTAAGGCTGTTCGCCTCCCCCTCCCCTCGAAAGAGCGACGCTTCGTAAAATTACTTCGTTCACATGAAGCGGGAACTAGTGGCTTCCGAGACGAGCTCTGGGCCTCCTCCTCCTCTTCTTTTTGGAGGAACTGCGCCTCCCTCATTCATCATCGATCCATTTCGTTTTCAGATCCCACCTACAGCACCAGCTAGGTTTCTCCGTTTCTGGTCTCAACGAGACGATAAAATGGATGGTTAAGCTTCATACTGACGGAGAACAGACAAAAAAAATAATAAGTCCCCTTCCTCCTCCTCCTCCTCCTCCTCCTTGTATAGCCTAAGTCGAGGTCCTCTTTCATATCTCCCATATATGAGAAGTCCCCCTTCCCTCAGACCTTCTCTCTCTCTCTCTCTCTCTCTCTCTCTCTCTCTCTCTCTCTCTCTCTCTCTCTCTCTCTCTTTCTTTCTCTCTCCGGTCGATTACACTCGTTCTTCCCTTCCCCATTCCCCTCCCCCACCATACACTTCTGTATGTAAGGACCAGCTCGCTAATATTGAACGGTGGCCCTTTCCCCTCTCGCGATTCATCCCTTTGCTGATGATGGCTCTTGCTTCCCCCACCCTCCCTTGCCTCATGCCGAGGACGTCCTTGGTATATCTATTTCTCACACAACTCCCTCGCCCGTTCGTCATGGTCCCAGCATCGAGGAGGAGGAGGAGGAGGAGGAGCAGGAGGAGGAGGAGGAGGAGGAGGAGGAGGAGGAGGAGGAAGAGGAGGAGGAAGGTAAAGCCTCGTTCTCATCGGCGTTAATTGTTCCCTGGCCTCCTGTTGTGGGATGAGGAAATCCATATCGGAAGCTGTTTGACTCATTAAGCCAGAGACCACGTCCGGTGTACCACGTCCCTGTTTGTGGTTAAGGTGGAAGGTTAAACGATATCACCATTCAATTGCGACCTTATTTGACTGAAATCATGGAATAGATGCTAGCCTTGGGTCGTTCTTGTAGGCTCTCTTCATCATCCACCCTTTCCTTGTGGGCAACATCACCATTCCATAAGCATCGCTGCGACGGAGTTTCCAGCATGTTTCCTTTCCAGTACCCGTAATGGACATAAGTGGAAACCCAGGATGAGGCGAAAACGCCTTGTTATGTCGTCTGTTCCACTTGCAAGCTGTCATTTATGGGCCATCTGGCGTGTTGGGCCATCTGGTGTGTTGGGCCACTCGCTCTGGGCCATCTGGTCTGGATGGTCCAGTCTGGGGGTGTGAGGTAAATGGAACCAGGCCTCCTGATCAGTCATCATTTTCCTGTACTTTCATGTTCCAACAAAAACCTGTTTATATCCAGATTACATTACGACGTAGGGGGTTTGAAAGCCTCGAGGTTGATGACGTATGTGTTATATAGCAGTCTTAGCCCCGTCCGAGTGACGTCACCGATTTGTGCAACATCCCTTGTAGTGCAGGAGACACAGATCTATGACAACGTTGCCGTAATATGATGTAGATGCCCATCGCTCTGGAGTTCTCCTTGACGCCACAGATGTCGCTCTCAATCTTATGGTTCTTGTGTCTACTGCAACAGTAACAAGATGGACAAACCGTACATTAATCGAAGGGTATTAATATTACTCAATTACTCTCACCCTCGGAGCGACTGAACGTACTCATCGTATACTTATGTTGTGATGATCCTTAAGCAGTTAAACCCCCGAGTCTTAAAGGGATCAGATCATTTGTTAGTTACCCCTGGAATGTATTCCATCACTCGCTGTGAGGATTAATGTTGCATGATCATATTAATCACAGGTTAAGTTAACTTTTCCGGTACTGAGGGGCAGGTCGGGAGGGGCTGAGACTCGAATGTTACTTTAGCTATTCTTTGTTGAAAAAAAAAAATAGATACTAAAGATAATAATAATAATTTCTCTCTATCCTAATAACTAGTGTTTGACCAGGTGATTTTGGAGAACCTAAATAATTGTGGGTCCTATAAAGGGGCCTCGGATGATCCCTACAACAGAAAGGATATATATCGGACGTATTTATGTACGGTGCAAAGATCCTATAACTTAATCATAGGATCTCTGTGATGGTGGGAGAGGGAGGGAGTAAGTCTTAGGAATTCTTGCCTCGTCAGGTAATGGTAGCCAACGCTGAGGTGGATGACTGTCAACAACTTGGTGGTCACAGACAACACCAGTGTTTTACATCCCACGTCCACCAGCCATCTGTTGTCGCTACGAGGTGGAGCTCAAAGCTCGCCCTCTCCAGCGTGAGGGTGAGAGTGAACCTTCTCATCTTAACCCGACTAAGACAGACAGCGTCGCCTGAGAGACAGACCCCCCCATCTAAAAAAAAATACAACATTTACCACTCAAGACTCAAGCGATGATGGCCCTGGCCGGACGTCCCTCCCTCCCTCCTGCGCACTACTACTACTACTACACCACCACACTGTGGACGTCTCTCGACCACACTCACTCTTCCAGCCACTTCCATGTCCGCCGGGGAACTCTCGAGGACGACCCATGCTGTCGCCCCATAATGTAGGCATGAACGTCTGGCCTTCACCAAGGTTCATTAGCGAGGATGAGGGGATTCTTCTCTCTCTCTCTCTCTCTCTCTCTCTCTCTCTCTCTCTCTCTCTCTCTCTCTCTCTCTCTCCACCACAGGAGGAAAAGTACTTTGTATGTGTGTGTGTGTGTGTGTGTGTGTGTGTGTGTGTCCCTTTCCTACGAAGCCCTGGGCTTGACGTTCATCCCGGAAGAACATGACATTAGCTCCAGGTGTTGGAGAGGTCCCAGTAGAGAGGTGAGTAACCTGGGTCGGATATGGCGGTGGATGAACTCTTCAGTGCTCGGTTGAAATAGAGAGAAACAGACCCTCGCCCTTCCGTGGGTCCCCAGACGTCATCCACAAGCCCTTCACATCTCCTGCATAAGCAGGGTATACTCGCGTCCCTTGTTACAACTGGAAGGTCCTTCCTGCCGGAGGAGAGATGGGTTGCCGTCTAATGGTCTCATTAAGCGAGGCTGTTCGGCTCTATTAAGACGACTGCTGGTGCTGCCACCATGATGATGATGATGTTGTTGTCGTTTGGCCTAAAAACTGAATATCCTCAACACTCTCGAGGAACTTGAGTTCTACCCTGACTAATGATCATATGTCTCTTACTTCGTGTCGGTAGCACAGCTTCGAGCTAAAGCTTCACTGTTCATGATCCTCTCCATATCTTAATTACGGCCCGGCCTTGATGTGGACTTCTGAGTGTGACTGGAGCTTCCAGCGTTAGGATGAAAGAGACACGGGACGCTTGTCGAACCCAAGTCATGACTGGAGCTTCCAGCGTTAGGATGAAAGAGACACGGGACGCTTGTCGAACCCACGTCAACCTTGGACGCCAGAGACGACTCAACAAGTTGTATACGTTCAGTTATTGACAGACGCATTGGTGGTGCTCGTGTGCTGAAGAAGCACTGGAGAACACACAGGTTCTTCCATCGCGCTGGATGGATCAGTGAAGACCCTCTGAAGGTTCTGGAGCCTACGTGCCACGGACCTTACGTAAGGTCCCGTCCCTCACCACCGGTTCTGGAAGACGAAGAAACAAAGAAACAATCTGGAGCGTAGCGCATCGCTTCCTGGAATTGTTATTCGCCAGGTGTTCGCTGCAACTATTGCATGAAGCTGTTGCCAAACACCGTACCAAGCCGCTGGCGAAGTTACAAGAAAGATCTTCCGAGTCTTGCTGGAGTTACGTAGTTCTGGGGAAACAAGTCCTACGTTCAGGAGAGGAGTTTCTCTTCCCATTTTCCAAAGTTCCCTGGAAAATGGTCCTTTGGTCATCATTCTCCGGCGGTACCTCTTGGGGACTGTCCGACTTGATTCTCATATACCGTGAGGGACACACACACACACACGACCCCAGCTGCTTACCGTGTATCCCCCCTACACGAACGGCTGTAGCAACACGCTCCTACCTGTGTTGTTGTTATTGATACAGTGCCTGGTGTTTATTGATACACACACACACTTGACAAGACACGTCTTCGCCCGTGAGGAATTGTATCTATATAGACGTGATCTGGGGTTTTTTTGGTGGGGTAAAATGACTCTCTCTTTTTCCATCTTTAAGATTGAACCATTTTTATATGCAAGATACGATGGCTAGATTTCCTAAGATGGTTCTTCGTCGACTTGGCTCAAAGGAGAGTCCGACCCTTGAGCATGACGGTACGACCCTTGAGCACAACAGTGCGACCCTTGAGCACGACGGTGCGACCCTTGAGCACGACGGTGCGACCCTTGAGCACGACGGTACGACCCTTGAGCACGACGGTACGACCCTTGAGCACAACAGTACGACCTCTGGAGAGGAGGATACCCTAATGAGGTCAAAGGCCAATCTCTTAGCAAACTTAAGCCCAGGTTAACTATGAGTCGACACACCTAACCATCACCACACCTACGAAATAATCCGATAGAATAACTCCTACAAACGTCAAAAGAAAAATAGTGCTACTATCCCTAATAGAAAACGGGCCGCTTCCACCACTCGTTAACTACAAATCATGATAAGGGGGATGAAAGGTGGTAAGAACAGGGCATCAGTGTTGAGGGATGTGAAGGAAGAGTCGAGAGGTCTGGAAATACCATCCCTGGGTGCTCTCTCTCTCTCTCTCTCTCTCTCTCTCTCTCTCTCTCTCTCTCTCTCTCTCTCTCCCCATCCAGCCATAGAGATACCGAAGGTTGAGAAACCCCAAACCAACTCAACCCAACCCAACCAACCCCCCACACCCCCCCAAACCGACTTACACCTCCTCCCCACCCTAACAACCCCACCCCTACACCAATCTCCACCACCCAGGAGGAAGAAAGTCTTCTGGAAAAGGGGGGGAATGGGGATGGGGATGGAGATGGGGAGGGGCCGTATGCAAGCGAGCCAGCGAAGTTGTCTTAATGGCTCCCCATCCTGTGATTAAAGAGAGAGAGAGAGAGAGAGAGAGAGAGAGAGAGAGAGAGAGAGAGAGAGAGAGAGAGAGAGCCAAGGAATGACGTTTTCTTTTCATTGCTTTTTTATGGTGGGGGAAGGGGGAAGGGGGGAGCGGAGGGTTAAAGTGGAGAAAGTTCCCTGTTCGTTAGTGGGGCAAAGTTGGGGAAGGTGAGGGGGGGGAAGACTCTCTCTCTCTCTCTCTCTCTCTCTCTCTCTCTCTCTCTCTCTCTCTCTCTCTCTCTCCATCCACCCAGGGACAGCGGGCAGACCCAGCGATACCACAAGGGGTGATGGATGATGGCAGGGAAGGGGATTGGCGGATGACAAGCGGCCGATCGATGGTCGTGTGGATGAAAACGGATGGTCGGTAGTTAAGTGTTCAATTTGGGTGGAGTGGCAGGACGTACGGTAAATAGAGAGATGAGGGTGTAGAGTCCATCACATCATCTTGAAATATGACGGATAAAAGTGGAAAAAATAACTAAAAGTTAAAGTTCTTCAGGGAACAATAAATGAACAAATGTCACGAAAATTATCATTATTATTATTATTATTATTATTATTATTATTATTATCACTATCAATTATTATCATTATCATTATTATCATTATTATTACCATTACTATTATCATTATCATTACTATTATTATCATTATCATTATTTTGGTATTAGTTATCATATTCAATATCCATGTTTTCACGGACAGCAGAAATGTATATCGTTTTCATAATAATCATATCAATATGTGTCCAATAATATTAATAATAATAATAAAAATAATAATAATAATAATAATAATAATAATAATAATAATAATAATAATAATAATACCTCCTTTATAGTACCTACGAATAGATTTGGTCCAAAGGGGGAAGTGAGAGAGAGAGAGAGAGAGAGAGAGAGAGAGAGAGAGAGAGAGAGAGAGAGAGAGAGAGAGAGAGAGAGCCGTTGCTTTGACAATCAAGAAACACGCGGGACTGGTCTTCATGTAACCTTGAAAATGCCAACATTTCCCACAGTAGTAGAAATAAAAGCGACAAAACTTGATAGTTTTAGAGAAAAAAAAAAAGTGTGAAACTTTCCCCACCCCAAAGAATAGAACAAACACTGAATCAAGTGTCATAAGAAAAAGAAAATAAAAAGTGGGGGGGAGCTAAAGCCATTCCAGTCTTTCTTGTCCAGGCTGGAACGCTGCTGCTCCAGGGTACAACCCGCGCCTGGAAAGAGAGCTGTGGCTCCAGGCAGTACGGTGATGAAATGTCTTTAGGCCACACGGAAGCCATTCTCAAGTTCTTCGGGCTCTGAGGGTGCAGCTCAGCGTACAAACACTCGCTTAAATCCTGAGAGACGAAAGGAACTGTGTGCAGGAACCATTCCTAGCGAATAGAATTTGTTTTGTTGGCTTGAGGACAAGCGCCCCTGTCTGTGCCTGTTTTGGGTCATTCCTTGGATTGAGAGATGGGTATTCGTCTTTCCCACACGCGGACTGAGTTAGGAGAAAGCCATCGGAAGTGACGAAGAAGAAGAAGAAAAAGAAGAAGGAGGAGGAGGAGGAGGAGGAGAACAAAAGAGAAGAAGAAAAAGAAAAAGAAAAAGAAGAAGAAGAAGAGGAATGAGGAAGAGAAGAATAAGAAGAAGAAGAAGAAGAAGAAGAGGAATGAGGAAGAGAAGAAGAAGAAGAAGAAGAAGAAGAAGAAGAAGAAGAAGAAGAAGAAGAGAAAAAAGAGGAGGAGGACGAGGGGGACAAAAGAAAAGAAGATGAAGAAGAAGAAGAAGAAGGAAAGGAAAAATCACAAATATAAAAACAAAGACAGCGATCGCATTCCCCTTGAAGAACTCTGCAGTCTTTCCCTTCAATCGTTTCCGCAACCCAGGCACACACACACACACCCACACACACACACCCATCCAGCCAAACCAAGATATCGTCCATATCTAAATTGAATGGCAATTCCATGCCCCTCCGAGAGCCTCCGCTCGGAAACAAGAAGATGGTGGCCTCAATCTAACGCAGTTGAGGTACAGGTGAAAATACGGGTTACGGGATGGTGGCTGTATCCTTCTAGGATACGGGATACGAACTGTATCCTTCCAGGTTACGGGTTACGGGATACGAACTGTATCCTTCCAGGTCACGGGTTACGGGATGCGAACTGTATCCTTCCAGGTTACGGGCTGGAAACTGTATCCTTCGAGGACTATAGGATGCGAACAGCCTCTATAAAAACCTTCCAGGGAGGCTGGAGTGCCGGTGGCGCTCAAAATGAGATCAGCTGTCGCTCCCGGCTGTCGACGGGGGGTGCTAGGCAGGCCTGGAAATCTAGTTATCCCCGATCTGCAGCAGACTGATTCTGGAGAGAGAGAGAGAGAGAGAGAGAGAGAGAGAGAGAGAGAGAGAGAGAGAGAGAGAGAGAGACCCCTCCCAAGGGGAAACAAACACAGCCCGTGCGAAAATGATCGTCCACTGCCTTCGCTCCGGACGAACACGAACGCATCCCCATCATCCTACACGAGCGACGGCTGGAAGTAGCGGTCACGATGAGGCACCGGTCTCCTGGAACCATCTGAGGTCCTGGAATAGAGAAAGAGAGAGAGAGAGAGAGAGCGAGAGTGGCCTCTCCTTCTAGTGGGGTCAGCAAAGGGGTGGACCACTCACGCAGAGGAAAGAAAAATGAGTGGGTGAGTGTTCCAGGCACGGGCCCTGCCATCCCGTTCCAGACCCGGTGTTCCAGACGTTACAGTCCGATTCCAGGAAGTTCTGAGTCTCTCTCTCTCTCTCAGCGGCAGCTTCTTCTCCTCCAGGGCTAAATGGATTCTTCGACGGAGGGGGGAAGCTGGGTTCTCAAGGTATAAACTGATCCTTCCAGGAACTACGTCAGGTTCCAGGGTGGTAGTGCTGATAATAAGATGTGCAACACGTTACGTCAAGGGCGTGATCGCGCTGCTCCACATACCGTTTCCATGGCACGATCACGTCATTCCAGGCGCTGCGCCAAGGGCATGAGCATCCTGTTCCAGGCAGTGGGTCAAGGGCGTTCCAGGCACCGTGTCAAAGGGAAGACATGGAAAGGACCAGACAGCGGGAGACCTGATGATCCATGACGATGTTATCTGCTGTCGTAATCTTATTTGTGGAGGAAACAAGATGTAGTACGCCACAAGGCGCTCCCTCAACCACCGCTCCCTCCGGCTCAATATCCGGCTGGGAGAAGGATGAGATGGAACACTTACACTCGTTGAAGGCGAATTTTCACCCGTAGTGACTTTACATACAGGAGAAGTCCGGTAGCACTTATAAATACTTACATACTTTACTTTTCTAATCCGAGAAACCCACTCCGTAGGGGTTCCCAAAAACGCCCAGATAGCTGGCCACGTCTCTCTCTCTCTCTCTCTCTCTCTCTCTCTCTCTCTCTCTCTCTCTCTCTCTCTCTCTCTCTCAGCTCCCTTCATCACTCAGTCACAGCGAGAGAGAAAAAAAAAATAAATTAAAAAAAAACGGGAACCACTCAACTTTTTCATTACAAAACGATTATTGCAAAGGGGAGTTCTATACGGGGAGGGAGGGAGAATTACTTTTTCAAGCCCTAATCTTCAAAACATCATTCGTAATCCTTCAGTGCGTAAACGTAAACAATTCACTCTTTTTTTTTCCTCCCCCCCCCCACCCTTTTTTTTTTTTTTTTTTCGTGGATTTTCATTCACGTTAAGCCAGAGAATTAATTTCTATACAAATGATTATTTTCCAGGATGAATAATATATATATATATATATATATATATATATATATATATATATAGATAGATAGATAGATAGATAGATAGATAGATAGATAGATAGATATATACATAGAGAGAGAGAGAGAGAGAGAGAGAGAGAGAGAGAGAGACAAATCAAAGATTATATAAACATAAGGAAGTAGAGCAAACACACAAAACACAAAACAACCACACACACACACACACACACACACACAACACTGGTGAGGGCAGTTTTAATACTTCTTTTATTGGCTAACTTATTGGATGCGTACGTACCAACCTCTCTCTCTCTCTCTCTCTCTCTCTCTCTCTCTCTCTCTCTCTCTCTATGTAGCAAGAGCCAGGAGAGGAAGTCGGGATGGTGGAAGAGCTCTTGAAAACACTGGAAACAAGAATGTCTAATGGGGGACGGGTTCAGAAGGGAGAGAGGAATGGGTGAGAGAATGACAGAAAGGGAATATATATATATATTATATATATATATATATATATATATATATATATATATATATATATATATATATATATATACATATATATACAAGGAAGTCAGGGAGCTAGAGAGAGAGAGAGAGAGAGAGAGAGAGAGAGAGAGAGAGAGAGAGAGAGAGAGAGAGAGAGAGAGGTGGGGAAGGAAAAGGAGGGAGGGGGGGGGGTTGAGGGTGAAGGAATCAATACGGGAGTTGGGCCACCTGACCCAAAAGCAACCAACCCTCCCACAGGTGAGGCCAAAACAACCTCTCCTGACGTTACCACGTCCACTGCTGACAGTCCGTCTCCTACTGACAATCTGTCTCCTGCTGACACTCTACTGCCGCTATTCCCTGCTGACAGTCTGTCTCCTGCTGACAATCTACTGCTGGAAAACTTCTCTGCTGACAGTCTGTCTACTGCTGACAGAGTCCTGCTGATATGGCCCAGCTGACAGTCTCCTGATAAGATTCTACTGGCAGCAGCCTCCGGCTGACACTGGCCTGCCAAGTCTTCTGCTGACGGTCTTCAACAAGTCAGTCAAATGCTGACAATCCACTCCTGACACTCTCCCGCTGGCAGTTTCAGGCTGACAATCTCTTGCTGACAATAATATATATATATATATATATATATATATATATATATATATATATATATATATACTCGTGTATAGTTTGAGTTTTTAAAACCAAATTTTTAGGGCCAAAAAACTAGGGGGTCGACCTATACACGAGTAATAGTTTCGCTAGGCGCAAATCCGTGCATGATGGGGAAAGGTCAGGAGGTGGATTACCACGAACACCATTATCATGAGACGGATGTTAAACTGAAGACACTTGTAATGAGTCGGGGGGGGGGGGGAAGGGTTGTAAAAACAAGAGCCCATCAGAGAGAGAGAGAGAGAGAGAGAGAGAGAGAGAGAGAGAGAGAGAGAGAGAGAGAGAGAGAGAGAGAGAGACAGACAGAGAGGACAGAGAGACAGACAGAGTATGAAACGAGAGACTTTTCGAAAAAAAAAAATAAATAAATAAAATATTGTGCATCTCTTTCCTCCCCAAGTTGTGGCCATATTAGTGTTTACTTCATGTCTTGACAAACATCAAGAGGGGTGAATATGAACATGCCTCTCCCAAGACTCTCCCAGGGTGATCAGGGGAGTGTCATCTCTCTCTCTCTCTCTCTCTCTCTCTCTCTCTCTCTCTCTCTCTCTCTCTCTCTCTATGTAGCAATGGCCGAATGATGTTTTGCACTCACCCCAGATACGCCCAAAGAGGCCGTGGGAGTTATATATGTCGCCTTATGACTGTGTGTGTGTTGTGTGTCTGTGTGTGTGTGTGTGTGTGTGTGTGTGTGTGTGTGTGTGTGTCTGTGTGTGGGAGTGGCCTGTGAATATATACGAGGCACTTATTGGGGAGAGAAGTGCGTGTTGGCTGACAATACACACTGGGAGATTTGTGGGTGTGCGTGGCGATAGAGAGAGAGAGAGAGAGAGAGAGAGAGAGAGAGAGAGAGAGAGAGAGAGAGAGAGAGTAGCGTCCTTGGCGTGTGTGGTGGGCAGTGT